>NC_079172.1:39420394-39522894 GCF_947568905.1 Ostrea edulis | reverse complement strand
TCTGAATCTTTAATCTTTTTTCACAACACTTAATTTTTAAATTTCAAGATCTATTTAAAATATTGTATTTAATTTTTCTTACTCTAGGAGTTGGGGAGTCACCAGGTTATACAGAAGGTAAGATTGTACATATGTAGTACATATTATTAGTTTAATATGTTCATTGACTATTGTATTTTTAATCACTGGAATGTAAGTCTTAAAGTACTACGGTGAAAACAAAATATATAATATTTCACCCCGCCGAAATAGAACGGTGCTATTTGTAATATTGCCATTGAATTATGACCCACTCGACTAACTCTCACATTTAGGTGTCCGACTGGTGGGCGGGGATCACGCATGGTCCGGCAGGGTGGAAGTATTCCACAATGGGCATTGGGGAACCGTGTGTGATTTCCTCTTCGACGACAAAGAAGCGGATGTTGTTTGTAGAATGCTTGGATATCACAGCGGTGGATGGTATGACAAAGTTAATTCTTATGAATCTAGATGCAGACAAGGAAGTACTATATATGGTAATAGACAAGCTGTGTTTGTGGGAACACTGATGCCGCCGTACGGCAGCAAAGTAATTATGATGCCTAAAGGAAGGTCTTGACTCCAACATACTAAAAACCATTATTAGATTTTATGCGCAGTTGAGGCATACGATTACATAAAGTTCGAAAAATGATTCTGTAATTTATTTACCCAGTTATTCTGGGCACCGCTTCAGTTGTATATCTCAATCATTATCTAGAGGGCAGTTTGGAAGAAAATGACACATAAGGATTTTTTTTATTAGAAAGTCATAGTAAGTATGCTAAAGATATCGAGAGGTCTTGCATTCACAAGGCTTTTGCTGACTATTCCTATTCTTCATATGATCCCACCTCTGGTGTGTCCAGGGGTCCGTGTTTGTCTGATCCCACCTCCGGTGTGTCCAGGGGTCCATGTTTGTCTGATCCCACCTCTGGTGTGTCCAGGGGTCCACGTTTGCCCAACTCTTAATATTGTATTTCTTATAGGAGTTATGAGAATCATCACTGTTCGTTATCTTCTCCTATCATGAATAAAATATATTTGGTGAAAGTATGATACATTTACCGCCGCGGAAGTCTAGAGGTAAAGGGTTTGCCCCGCATGTGGAAGGTCGGGGTTCGAATCCCGGCCGTGACAGACCTACGACGTTAAAACAGTGACAGTTCCATTGCCAAACGCTCGGCATCAGGTGTGAATGTCACGGGTCCTCGGATATGACCTTAAAACGTATGTCTTGTGTCGTAGTAGGTGTGGCTTGCTAAGGAACTCTCACTGCTCAATGGCCGTAAGAGCCGAGCAAAGGCCTAAATTTGAAGCTTTGTATCCTTGGTACCGAGATTGTTTATATTGGGGACACAGATGATGCCTATTGATGTTTTAAGTTCAAATGTTCATAAAGAATGATGTGTAAATACAGATCAGTTAGCATGATGCTCAGGGAACATCCATTTCTAATGTAACAAATGATTGTCCATTAATTCAAAAAATATCTCATATTTGATCATTTCAATTTCTCAGGGCATTTGCCAGCGGTGTTTTTGGTTACGGATCCGGACCGATGTGGGCAGGAAGTTTGAATTGCGTTGGAAATGAGACGGACCTGAAGCAATGTCCTTCATATTCGGAGTGGGGTCGTGCTTCCTGTGCACACAAGGAGGACGCCTCCGTCTCGTGTAGTAAGTTTATAATAAATATTCATAAATACATGACAAATTCATTCAGTATGGCTAATTCTTGTGGATTCGTCATTTTTATACGCCCATCAAAGGCGGGACGTATTATGGTATTGCGTCTTCCGTCCGTCCGTCTGTCTGTTGTTCCGCACTTTGTGGACAGGATACAGATCGAACCGTAAGCTCCAGGGTTTTACAACTTGGTACATTTGATCACCATGATGAGACGAAAATACCTATTGTTTTTCAAGGTCAGAAGTCAAAGTCAAAGTATTACTTAGTAGGAAAACCTTGTACATACATGTAGGATACCAGAACTGTACGCTCCAGAATATTGCAACTGACTTGGTACTATTGATCACCATGATGAGAAGAAGATACCTAATGTTTTTCAAGGTCAGAAGTCCAAGGTCAAGGTCGTAGTATTACTTGGTAAGAAAACCTTTTAGGCAGGATACAAACCGAACCGTAATCTCCAGGATATTGAAACTTGGTACATTTGATCACCATGATGAGAGGAAGGTGCCTACTGTTTTTCGATGTTATAGGTCAAGGTCGCAGTATCACTAAGTTGGAAAACCTTGTAGGCAGGATACAAACCAAACTGTAAGCTCCAGGATATTGAAACTTGGTACATTTGATCAACATGATGAGAGAAAGATGCCTATTACTTTTGCAAGGCCAAGGTCACAGTATCACTTAGTAGGAATCCTTGTAGGCAGTATACATACTGAACCACTGGGGCTATGACCGTCAAACTTTGTACACATACACTTTATACCAAGTGGGGGATGCCTATTGTTTATTAAGGTGAAGGTCATAGTAGCAGGATGCAGACCGATTCGTTGGGACAAGGACCATTAAACTTGGTACACATACATCTTATGTTAAGTGAAAATATTACATAGAGAGTACATGATTTGTCTTGTTTTTATGATGCAAAGTGTGTCACACCCTGAGGATTGCTGATACTACTTAAAGACAAGTTCTACAAATCATGGTGTAAAAAATCACCCTATATCAGCTTTTCACGCCTATATCAGCTTTTCACGGGTGTATTATGTACCGTTGGTGGTACTCTTGTTCACGCTCTAGCATTGTTACGTTGTCTATATGGTTCTACCAGACCGAGGAGTTGATGTTACTTGTACATGTACATGTAGGCACAGTCTGATGTCTTATACTATTTATCGTATAATAACAAATGTAAGCGTTTCACAACACTGATGTATTCTTTATTAGATTCACTCTAACCTGCCACCATCATATCGTTTAACTTCGGACGATTAGACATAAATGATGCATTTTAAATAAGATTCTTTTTTATTTCAGGAAATGGAACGGAAGCAAATATCACAGGCAATACAAGTCTTCCTACACTAACAAAATTTCCCTTCCCGAACAAATAGAAGGCGCTATACGTATTTTCCCTTCCCGAATAGATATCTGGATTTTTCTTTTCGAACAAATATGAAATGTTTTGTGAATATGTTCCTTACCAAACAAATAGAAAATGCTTAATGAATATGTTCCTTACCAAACAGAGGATACTCTATGTATGTTCATTACCAAACAAACAAATAGAAGATGTTTTCCCTTATGGGATATGTATTTCCGTCCTTGAAAATAGTATATGAACTGTTTTCCCTTTCCAAATAAGTAGCATAGACGATTTATATATTTACCCGGAGAAATGCATGGTGTTTTACGTATCTTTCCTTCCCGAACAAGTAGCAAATTATAGTAATTTCTTTCCCCCAAGAAATAGAAACTGGTGTATTTCCCCCCAAACAAATGGAAGGTGAATCATGTAATATACTAAGTAATTCCCCAATAAAAACAGCGGGTTAACGTTATCCTGAAATACTAGTGAGCTTGTCCATCTGTTGAATTCATGAAATCATGCCATATAATATATGATTTTCGATTATCACAGGTGATCTCTCTCTCTTTCTCTCTCTCTCTCTCTCTCTCTCTCTCTCTCTCTCTCTTATACTAAAAAATCATATTGACAATCCATAGCATGTTCAAACAAACAAGACAAGTCAGCAGGATTTCCCCGAATTCTGAGTGTCTCAAGCTGCCAGGACACTTGTACATGCTTGCAGTGCTTGGCTTTATTTATGTAAATTTCGGTTTTTCATATTCCAAACGCTTAAATCTTTCGTAAACTGTTATGGCAAAGAATTTTAGCATATATTTCGCGATATTAAAAAAATCGTTTAGTGTTATATATATATATATATTATTACTACAGTAACTTGATCCGAAGAGTCGGATCACGTCGAGTTGACAGGCGCGGATCATCAGATCACACGAGACGCGAAGCGTCGAGTTTGATCTGATGATCCGCGCCTGTCAACGAGACGTGATCCAACTCTTCGGATCAAGTTACTGTAGTAATGATAAATTTATTATATACCCCCTTGTGCATTTTAAATCCACATTTATAAGATAATAAATGTTATCCAAATGATCAAAAACACAGACATACCATGAAATTATGTTTTGTATACGCAGGTTCGTTTGTGACGCGGTCAACATTTTCCACAAATAACGTTGCGTTGTTGCATTGTGACGTCATTGTGACGGCATCAGTTTCAGAGGATACTGATACGGAATCAGAAAACCACAGTGTGGTGATCCGGAAAACCGGATCACACGCTGTGAAATCCACAGTATCAAAGAACGATACATTGATGGGTATATAATAAATATATATATCGTCAGATATTTGTTTGATTTTTATAGCCGTGCGTCTGGTTGGGCCAGCACCAAATGTTGGTCGAGTTGAGATCAAACACAATGGACATTGGGGAACTCTATGCAGCAATCACTTTGATTCTCGTGAAGCGGAAGTAGTTTGTAGAATGCTCGGATTTGATGAAGATGGATGGTTTGTGTTGAGAATTAGTCTTGCTTTCCCTGGGCTCTTGCTCTCGAGACTTTGCACGATCGAGAGTCTGGTACGATTTGTGAGTTCAAACCGAGGCTTATCGAGAAATCTGTATTGTTTCTGATTGGCTGATAGAGTAACGTGGAGGAACTAAGTTCGAAGCAAATGTCAAAGTTTGCTCACAAAGGCGAAATTTAAAATTTTCAACTGAAAGACCTTCAGTTATCAATACTAAAAGATATTTGGTTCAAGACACAATCAAAAATATGTTTGCTTTGTAACGAACAAAAAAAAATACCCCTCATATATCTTTATAAGGAGTAACCATTGTTATTGTTTCCATTTAACGCCCACTATTTTTCACAAAAGTAAAATAGAAATCGTACCAGAGTCTCGCTCGTGCAAAGACTCGAGAGCGATAGTATGGGGAAGGCGATACTAGTTGAGAATTTGAAATTACTATCTTCTTCATTGCACAATTACTAGTATATCTTGACACCCGGTGATATTCTAAAACGCATCATTTATGTTTGATGTTATATTTACTCTGAAATAATTTTATAGGGCGTTGAGAGCGAACACATTTGGGCCTGGCAAAGGACCGATATGGTTGGCGGATCTAGAATGTACAGGGCTCGAGAATGATTTAGAAGAGTGCGAATCTTTTAATTGGGCCGGTCATCGATGCAGACACGATCAAGACGCAGTGGTGTGGTGTGGTACGTAATTACACTGATTCAGTACGGGATCGTCACCCTCACCTTTCATAACACTCTAGCTGTAAAGACTAAATGCATTGCAATATGTCGCCACAGTACGTGACAACAACCGATATCAAACATCCTACCAAAAGCAAAGATTCACATAAGTTTGATTTTATACACGTCTTTAACGTCCTATAATTTCTTCAGAACTGCAAAGTCATTCAAACAAATCATCATTATTGAGTACGAAGCATTTTGTTTTCTTGATGCCCTGAAGTAAAGAACCTTTTCTAATATGTAATGTATGATCAATATGTAACCCCAGGTTTGAACCTTAAACCCAGGCATCATGAATTTCACTATTTTGGTAGAAGCTTAATTACTCCTTATAATTACGCTAACACATTGCTTCCTTGGTGTCCAGAAGTAAAGACCAAGTTTTTCTAAAATATAATGTATTTTAAGTACATGAGCACCTTCGCTCCAACCAGGGATCACAGATTTCACGAGTTTGGTAGAGAGTTCATTGTTTATTATAATCATGCAAACTTTTGACTGCTTGATATCGAGGAGTAAAAATGATTTTTTTGACATTACATTATTTCGATGGTTTGGTCCCACCCACCTCTCAGGGATTTCGATCCCCTTTACCCATAAATGCTATACATAAAAATCCAGTAGAATGGATTCCACTGAAACTGAAAATCTTGAAATATTTGTAATACGATCAATGCACGACGACGGACGGAAACAGAACTGTACTAATACCTTAAAATGCTATAAAAGTTATATTTATTGCACATGTGTATTATTTCCATAATTGAAATGAAAAGTCTATTTCAAATTTGTTTACAGAATACTGCTATAATTGGTAAACAGAAAATAAACTACATGTATCAAACAGACTGACAAGGTTCACACTCATCGGCAATCAGCTGATTGCTGTAACGAGAAACACTGCATGATTACACACCCTCCTATGTATTTACATTTACAGTATATGCTTCATCAAAACGATTCTGAATATCTTTTTATTTCATTTTTTTGTTTGTTTTGTTTTAGCAAACAAAACGAGATCGAATGACACAGGTAAGTTTTCGAAATTATTATTATTCCTCTACTTTTAAATTTCAAATTTTGTTTATGTTTTGTCATTTAAGGGGCTAATCTTGAAGGTTTTGGGGGTAACATTTCAGCATTTGAATAGTGTATACAATAATATATTATAGCTTCTTTTTGTTTTATTTTCCCCGATTAATTCATTTAGAAGATAATAATTTGAATGTGTATCTATTTTAAACATAACCCTATCCGGTGTATGAAAGATAGCCAGTACGTGTTGGCCGATATCCCTTCTGGTTCTTTAATTTCCGGAGTGCATGGGCTAGACTCACCGAGAACAACTTTCGGTATTAATTTTTTTTTCAAGGATAAGAGTACCGGAAGCGGTACATGTTACGTCCGTCACAAGCTCATGTAGGGTGTTTCCTAAGTCATGAGCTGTAGACCTTTACTTATGGTAGTAGCAGCCACATCAAGCCGTGACATACTTTCTTTTGCATCGAGTGAACAAAACGTCCTACTATAAAAACTGTGACAGAGATCGACAAACCAAGCGATTTGTGTGTAAAGTATTTCCCAGAAACTGAATACCTGCAACTTTTTTTTTTCAATCATCATGAAATTTCAAAATTCTTGAGAATAAAAACCTTTATGATATGCACATCTTTAAGTTGTTTACAAGGACATTAGCTTTAAAACTTTGTGAGGAATTAAACGGACTAGCTATGTAAAGTTTCCTTAAAACTAAGTTCAATAACTTGCTATTTTCTTAACAAATCGGAGAAAAATAAACTCCTTTCCACATACACATCTTCAATACCCATACAAACCCTCTGTAAACTAAGAAGGTACTCACTGAAAATATGTGGAAGGAGTTAAATAATTTCTATACCTCAATATAATATTAATTTTCAAAGAAAGCGGCAGAACCCCACACGAGAGGTTGAAATTCATCAAATTTGTAATACGGTCATCTAGAGTTACCTACATTGAAGCTACACCTAAATTTCAGCTTGATATGTACAGAGAGAAATGACAATAGAAAGAGGAAACCCCAATGGAGCTACGTACAGACATCGCTGTGTGATAATACGTCCCGGATATATAGAAATTACAAATTGTGATTAAGAAGTATCTGTAATGGTCACACATGGCTTGTTTTATTTCATACATGTATCTTGAAGCCACCTCTCCCTTTGAAAATTACTTATTCCCACACCACCGACTTCGTTTTGTAATTCTTCATATCTGTAGTAAAGATAATAAAATATACTTCGATTAAAAGTCTTGAAAGAGCGAAATTCGCAAAAAGCTAAAGTTCAACACTCTTATGCTCCAAATAAGTCAGGTTAACTTTGTTATGAATTTATACATGACCGTGTATATAGAAATATACTTAAGAAAAGATTTCATTTTCGAAAATGCATCAGGCTATGAACTGCGACGCTCCATGCCGGCATTTTTTCCCCCTCTTGCTTCATGAAGAATATGCAAGTGTGAAGCATCGCAATTCAGGAATTTAAAAAAAATATTCAATATACTTACATTCTACTTTAGATATTTCTTTTAGAATTCCCAGGATTTGAAATAGACGTACTTTATTTATCAAGATCCATACGCGTAATGTTCACAACTACAATGCAGTCATGAGGAAATGGCTATCATTACCATTTGTAAAAATATCAAAGTCGAAAAATTGGAACCGTAAATATTTTGAGATCAATCCTCGAAATATTCGTACCATATAGAATAAACTATCTAACATGTTTTAAGACATTAGAATACAAAATACATTAATCTATAACAACATAGTTCCCTTTTTTGTATGTTTGGTATCCAAAATTGTTTTGACCTGCCGTTTTGCGTAGTTGTTATGGTGTTTTTAATATCTGGTGATAATGATCTAAGACGTTCATAATGGATATCAACTTTTCCTTCGCCAAGAATCTGACAGTTGGAAGTCAAGGGTCTTCCAGACGAGCTCTAATAAAACAAAGCTCCATTTCGTAATAGACATTTTCAGTGCTAACTGACCCCAAGTGTTATGAATTAAAATTAGTCGCAAGTTTGGGTCAACAGACTAGTGTATGAACATCATGTTTTGTCTGCTTAGAGATAGTCTGCTAATAGTATTCATATTTCTTTAATAAAGCGGTGCGTCTGGAGGGCGGGAAGTTTAAATGGGATGGGCGTTTAGAAGTACGGCATAAAGGCGAGTGGGGCACTGTCTGTGACAATCTGTTCGATGAACTGGATGCGGATGTTGTGTGCAGGAAAATGGGTTTCAATTATGGTGGAACGTAAGTATCATTTTCTGTGAGTGATATCAAACTTAAGGCGGTTAGTCATGGTTATATTACATGGTCAAACACGGTTATTCGTAAATTTAAGCTTAATACACATGAAACATCAAATACGCTGGGTACTCAGTTTAATACACGATAAATAAAATCAAATACGCTGGGTCGTCAGTTTGATGCACGATGAAACACATTTAATACGCTGGGTCGTTTAATACACGACGAAACACATAGAATATGTTGTGTCGTCAGTTTAATACAAAACATCAAATACGCTGGGGTGTCAGTTTAATACATGGTGAAACATATCAAATACGCTGGGTAGTAACAATTCACGATAAAAACATTAAATACGCTGGGTCGTTAGTTTAATACATGATGAAACATCAAATACGCCGGATCGTCAGTTTAATAAACGACGAAACATCAAATACGCTGGGTCGTTAGTTTAATACACATGTACACGATGAAACATCAAATGTGCTAGGTCTTCAGTTTAATACAAGACGAAACACATTAAATACGCTTGCTCGTTAGTTTAATATACAATGAAACGCATCAAATACGCCTGTTCGTCATTTTAATGAAAGGCGAAGATACCGAACAGTGACCATCTCATAACTCCTATAAGCAAAGTTGGGCAAACACGGACTCCTGGATATACTAGATGTGGGATCAGGGACCTAAGAGGAGTAAGCATTCCTTGTTGACCGGTCACATCCGCCGTGAGCCATATATTTTGATAAGGTAAACAGATTTATCCGTAGTCAAAACCAGTGTGTCAAGAACGGCCTAACAATCGGTATGGAACACATCAGACAGCATTTGACCCAATGATAGGTTGTATTGGCTAACTAGATTGTTATAACGACCATAAAATTTGCGAACTGCTGACTTTAAACGAGACTGTTTACACCCCTGTACCATCAACGTGTTTGTCAGTAGCCTGCTTCAATTTAAAAACTGAGCATACGCAGAACAAGCTCTTGCGTATCGAATCAGTTGAGAGATATAAACACCATGTACAGATGATAATGGAATATTGCTACATTAATATGGGAATTTGACTATGAAGAAATTGAAATCATCCCGTTTGTCATCAAGTCGAGTTGTTAGTTTGTCGTTTATATCTACTTTCAGTAAGATATCTAAGTATGAAGCAGAAGTGAACGACTCTGTGGTGTCTTTTATTTCGAATTCATGGGATATATCGAATCGACATATGAATGAAAATTATTATTGTTAATAGATAATACGTCGTCGATATATCTAAATGTGGATTGAAGGCCACAGTAAAAGGTCTTTTCTTCTCAGGTAGAAGTTTTTGAATAAATTCTGCTTCATAGGAATATAAAAACAGGTCAGCTAACAAAGGAGCACAATTCATGCGAATTCCAACAGACTGTTTGAAGACTTGATCACCAACGACCACAAAGATATTGTCAATGTGGAACTCCAGCATATTTTATTTTATGTTTATCAGCTTCTATTACCCAAACTCTGCTCACCGTGGCTCGTTTTTGCTGTCATTAAAAATCTGAACAAAAGAGTGATTGATTGAAAAATTGTCATTTATAACAATACCAAATGACGAAAGAAATCTTCAACAGAAGATTTTGGGGGAAATCAGCTAATACTTCTACATCAAAGTACCCGCAAAGCTAAATCAAGAAGACAAAATAACAGCAAATTTTATTTCAACTTCAGAATACCTGTGCGTGGAATCAGAGTGGCGTTTAACAGAGTAATTTTTTTAGATGACTGATCTCTAGATATGAATATTTGTGTTTTCCATTCTTGATGAAGAAGCAACTGTCTATAATGTCATAAAGTCTAGTCTAAAAAGTCTGGTCTAATATACGACAAAACATCAAATACGCTGGCTCATCAATCTAATACACAATGAAACACATCAAAAACTCTCATGTCGTCAGTTTAATACACGACGAAACATATCAAATACGCTGGTTCGTCGGTTTAATACCCGATGAAACATAAAAAACCTAGGTCGTCGGTTCAATACACTATATGAAACATCGAGTACGCTTGGTCGTCAGTTTAATACACGGTGAAACATATCCAACACGTTATGACGTAACTATCGTACATGGAGAGGAATGTATCAAAGGTTTTGGTATTGTTGATTTGAGGAAAGATTTACTAAATGTTTTTTTAAATTAGAATATACATATATATTATTACTACATTAACTTGATCAGATGAGTTGGATCACGTCGAGCTGACAGGCGCGGATCATCAGATCACACAAGACACGAAACTTCGAGTTTGATCTGATGATTCGCACGTGATTCAACTCATCTGATCAAGTCTCTGTAGTAATAATAAATTTTATATCCCCTTATGCATTTTCAAATCCAAATTTATAAGGTAATAAATGTAATCCAAAATTATCAAAAATACAGACATACCGTGAAATTATATTTTGTGTACGCAGTCTTGTTTGTGACGCGGCGATATCGTTGCATTGATGCATTGTGACGTCAAGAGTTTCATAGGATAGTGATACGGAATTTTAAAAAAAAAACAGTGTGATGATCCGGTTTTCCGTGAATTCAACAGTATAAAAAAAAAAACCCGAAGCATTGATGGGTATATAATAAATAATGAAACTTAAAATGAAGCAAAATTCTACATATAAACCTACCGAACAGTCATGAAATATTGAATGCTATAATCTAATTTCTTACAATAATTTTATTATACTTATTGTTTGTTTGTTTGAATTAAAGCGTATTGCGAAACGCAATGTACGGCAAGGGAGACATACGTGTATGGTTAGATGCGCTGGAGTGTAAAGGGGACGAGACAGACATTTCCTTTTGTCCTTTTGAAGAATGGGGAACCACAAACTGTTCTCATGATAATGATGTCGGTATTTACTGTCGTGAGTAGCATTAATAACAGATGTTTTTACATTTCACTTGATTTTGAGATACTTGTATCAAAATGTACAATTCATACATGATAACAATTGTTACATTATATTACGACAAATAATCGTACAATTAATGATGGACCTAGAAAAATATATTCATAAAAGAACCATTTGTAATCTGAATAAATATTTTGAATCAGAATGCTGTGGAAATTTAGAAATAAATTAGAAAACCTTTACAATTCGTTGAAGTATTACACCCAAGGGTTAAAAGTATTTACACACTGCTAATTTCCACAATATGATTCATTGAGTATTACAATTTTTAAAGCACTGATAAAACTATTTTTACTACTATAAAATTTCACAAATCATGCATAATCATCTAGATTTAAATGTAAAACTTATACGGTACCAATTTTGATGTACCAGATGCGCATTTCGACAAATAATATCTCTTCAGTGATGCGGAACCGAAATGTTTGAAATCCGAAATAACAATAAACTTGTAAGAGCTATTTTAGGGAAAAAACAGAGTGCCAAAAAATTGAGTCAAATTCGCCTAAGAATAAGAGCTATGCATGAGGGAGATAATCCTTGATTTTGAAATGAATTTCTAAATTTTACCACAGCAATTAAATATACATCCGTATTTTCAAGCTAGTATCAAAGTACTTAGCTATTGGGCTGTAGAGACCCTCGGGGACACACAGTCCACCAGCAGAAACCTCGACCCAGGGGTCATAATGTAAAACTTATACCGTACCAATTTTGATGCACCAGATGCGCATTTCGACAAGTAATGTCTCTTCAGTGATGCTCAACCGAAATGTTTGAAATCCGAAATAATAAACTTGTAAGAGCTATTTTAGGGATCTGTTATTGTTATTTGTTCTATTTGACTACGGATAACTCCGTTTACCTGATCAGGATATAGGGCCCACGGCGGGTGTGACCGGTCCACAGGGAATGATTACTCCTCCTAGGCACCTGATCCAAAATATGGTATGTCCAGGGGTCCGTGTTTGCCCAACTATCTATTTTGTATCGCTTGTAGGAGTTATGAGATTAATCACTGTTCGTTATCTTCACCTTTCATATGTGTTACAGTTTTTAACATTCACTAGGATAATCATGTTGTAAGTTGTAACTTATTTGAACTCAATCTTACACATTTCATATTAATTAGCAATTTAAAAAGTCTACCTCGTAATTCATAAATCGACCCACAAAAATGTATATAATACCACTGAAAGTAACATTTGACATGAATAATGAGTGAATGCTACATATCATCTGAAAGTTTCACAATGATAACATTAATTATCAAATTTTGGTGAAGTTCTTACAACATGAAAGTTGTAATGAAAATTCAGAGTGCGGAAATACTTTTGACCCTTGAGTGTAGTATTGCCGATATTCTCCTGGTCCTGAATATGGTCATCAATAAGAATGTAAACAAAATCATTACAGGAGCAAAGTGTAACAACTCTTGTGATGCATATTCCCTGTTACATTTACGTTTCCCGCTCTTTCTTTTAATTCAGGAACGTCTGCTAACAGGACACACTTAGCAGGTAAGTATTTGGATTTCATATTCAAGAACAGCAATCGATAGGAAATCACAAACGAGGTTGACACCGACCCTGAAACAACCTATAGAGATTCATTTGTTCTCAACCATGAAGCTCATATTTTCAAATTCTACACGTACCATGGTGTTATACTAGTTACAAACTGAACGAAAAACTCTTCTTTTCATAAAGGAATGTCTACATTTTAAAAACACATTTGATAACATAGATACATCTAACACTTTAAGACGAAATGATTATATTAACCAATGCCTTCAAGGTGATAACTTTATGCTATTCTAATGTATTTATTTCTCGATGAAATCTTTAAACTGACGTAAAAACATATTCATTATACTATTTACCTCTTCCTTCCATTGTATTCGTATTTCCAAAATATCAAATTGAACTATTTTAGTGGATCATTAACGACCATAGAATTCACGAAATGCTGACTTAAAACGTGATTGTTGAAACTCCTGTAACATCAACTTGTTTGTCAATAGCTTAAGGTAGCTCATTACACTAGATTTTTATTTAATGGCTCGTTAAAACACCCCTTATGAAGTATGATTTCACCATCGAAAGAGTGAGACAAGCTCTCAAGTATTTTATATGATTTTGTTGTGATTTATCCCGGAACGATGAAAATGGTACTTTGATTGCAAATAAGTTACTTTAGAGTCCAAATTTCGCTGTGATTTGATGCATAATAAGAATATCTAAGAAAACATATTTAAACGACTCAGATAGACGTTCTAATTTTTTAAATGAAATAATATTAATGAAAATTGAAAACTTTATTTCCTAATATCATGTAAATCTTCGAATAAACTCTTCAAAAAACATATCAATTAGAAAAAAAGATATACCATAGAAATATATTTTAAAAAGAAATTCAAATGAAATGGTCAAAATTCAGAAATATTACGATTTTTCTAATCTGAACCAAGCCCGATCGGAATTATAAAAAAAAAGTAGTCATAGAGAACATTGTAATCAAATAACTACATTTCCTTAATATAAAATGGTTTACAAATTAAACGAATTCATAAAGGAAACTAATTTCTTGGTGAACAGTGCATACAATTACAATGTAGCAACAATATGATTATTTTAGTAATTTCTATCAATTTTGATCGGGATAGGTACTTTTCTCTCTCGTTTGATTGTAGTAATTATATCTGAAATGTGGCAATTTCGTTTCAATTTCTTTTTATAATTCATTTATTCGATATATCTTTTTTCTAACTGACAGGTTTTCTGAAGATTTTATGCGTAGATTTAAAAACTATGAACAAATAACGTTTTCAATTTTCATAGATATTTTTTTCTAAGAAATTAGAACATTTATATCTGAATCTTTTAGGCATGTTTTTAAAAATATTCATATCATGCACCAAATCACAGCAAAATTTGGACTCTAGAATCTCTTTATTTGCAAACAAAACACTTTTTTTTTATCATGCCGGGAAAAATAACAAGAAATTCATATAAAATGATCGAGAACTTGTGTCACTCTTTTGATGGTGAAATCATACTTCATAAGAGGTGTTTTAACAAGCCATTTAACAAAACTTTAGTGTAATGAGCTACCTTAATTCGACATGGAAATTGATCATACGCAGAACATGCTCTC
Organism: Ostrea edulis; assembly: GCF_947568905.1. Classification (NCBI taxonomy): domain Eukaryota; kingdom Metazoa; phylum Mollusca; class Bivalvia; order Ostreida; family Ostreidae; genus Ostrea; species Ostrea edulis. Next base: position 39,508,126 of record NC_079172.1, on the reverse strand, counting down.
TCGTATCGAATCAGTTGAGAGATATAAACACCATACAACTGTATATAGGTGATAATGGAATATTGCTACATAAATATGGGAGATTGATGACGGAGAAGCTGAAGTCATCCCGTTTGTCATAAAGTTGAATTGTCAGTTTGCCATTAACATTTATGTTCAATAAAATATCCAAATGTGAAACAGGTATGGAAGATTCAATGATGTCTCACTGGAATATATTGATTCAACATATGAGTATTCAATTTTTGTTTCATAAGCCAGTAATCATCTTCATGGATGAATATGGGCGAAGGGAAATTCAAATAATGTTTGCTATTGCTTTACTTACATCTACGTTTCGATATTTTTATAGCAGATATTATTAAACTAAATGTCCAAATTAGAGGTTAGCAGAGGTCTGTATATCTTCAAGATGAGCTGTGTCAAATAGTCCTATATTATAAATTTTTCACAGGCTTGTCAGAACGCGACATCTTTCTATCCTACTGTCGAAGATTTGCTTGGGACGTACGGCTTTATTTACCTCCCTTGATTGACGAGTACCCGGATTTTAATGTAGACGATATTTACATGGGAACCGAGAAATGCAAGGGCTTTGTGGATGGTCCTTATTTGAAGTTTCAGCATTCATTTGGCACATGTCATACTGCAATGAATGTAAGTGAGATCAAAGTACACTCCAATAGGTAGTGATGACTCAGTACATGTATTTACTGCATCGTATGTCATTAATATGGTGGCTTAATTCACTCACCAGAATTAATACCGTGGAAAGGGCACACTGAACAACAAATATATTGAAGGTGACACTAAATTAAAATGCATGCATTTCACACTTTTCTCTTTACATCCATTACAATTTCCATAATGCACAATTGATAGACATTTTCTATATAATCAATACGACGATCACAGGAAAATATGGCAAAAGAAATTTACCGGTTTGTTAATACGCTAGTTTCGAGATACTCTCCCTTGACGACGCTCTTCAAGGTAGGAGGTTAAATTTATCCCATAATAAACCGGAAGATGGGACAGATTTACGTCACGGTTTGTATACATCGACAACTATATCATTTTTGCGTGCCAGGATGTACGTCTTCGACCAGGAAATACACCAACTTGGACAAATATCCTCATATGAAAGACATCAAGTTGTTTTCGCTGCCGAAAAAGACTAATCCGCGCGCTAGACAGCAGTGTATAAGACTTATCAGACGAGAGAAATCATGGGTACTGAACAAGTACACGGATTTGTTCGTGTCACTTTGAACCAGAGTCATCAGTACCAATATTATTCCTTTACAACAATTACAAAAACCATGCTTTAATAGGTAAGTAGAACTATTTGCACTTACAACGAATAATAATCAAGTAACCATTATAGGAGCCTAAGCAGAAGACAGTAAACTTTGTGGTTTTTACATTGCAATTTTTTTTTCAAATAACAAATTCATTATTTGGAATCAGATGTTCTGACATGCAGCTAGTGCTCCATGTATGTTTCTTTTATTTTTGTTCATTTATTAAATAAACATGCACTGATAGCTTTTATTATTGTTAAAATATAAAATTCAAAATGGCATATTTTAATGGGGAAACTATTTTACAGAAGAATCGATTACTCCACACAGTGTGATTTCCTTGGAGATACATGTGATGACGATGATGGTGATGCTGTGAACATTTTTGAGAATCCACATTACTATGAGGAAGATGACATCCCATTTGTTTCTAAAGAGATAGATGTCCAACAGGATATGTATGATGGTAATTATTATAGATGTGTATGTTTTCTTAACATTCGTTTGATAAAGTGTTGTGAAAATTTGTTTGAATTCACCTGGTCTTGTTATAAAAGCTAGGCATCTAAACTAAAAAAACTATAATATATCTGTTCCTTTTTTGTATACTAATATTATGATATTAATAAACAATATTCAATTATTGTGTATGAATGTATATACATGTAATTAATATTAGGGGTTTATATACATGTATGTATGTATATTGCAATAGGAAAGAGATGAAATCATACAGCCAAAACAATTAAAAGAAAAATATGCAGTTCCAAAGTATATTCATGTATTTATTTATATTTTGAATATGCATGGATTTTGGATCTGCATAATTTCTTTCATCATAAAAATAGAACTAGTATTTATTATCAAATCATGCAGGACCCAAATGGGCATAAATGTGCAATATGTATACCCATGGATAGACGTAAAGACAATACACAAGGAACAGTAATTTGTTTGCATTAATACACTGTCATTGGTGGTATTTCAAATTTCACATGTGGACATCAGTACTCGCCTGATATGTAAATATGTGCATTATCCTTAATGCAATATATAATATGCCTGATGAAGCAAGAGTCTGTGCTAGATATATATAGATTAAATATGGAATTGAATGACAGGTGAAGATAATGAACAGTGATCAATCTCATAACTCCTAAAATCAATACAAAATAGATAGTTGGGCAGACACGGACCACTGGGCACACCATAGGTGGGATCAGGTGCCTAGGAGGAGTAAGCAACCCCTGTCGACCGGTCACACCCGCCGTGAGCCCTATATCCTGATCAGGTAAACGGAGTTATCCGTAGTCAAAATCAGTGTGTCAAGAACGGCCTAACAATCGGTATGAAACACGTCAGACAGTATTTGACCCAATGATAAGTTGTATTGACGAACTTGATCGTTATAACGACCATAGAATTTGCGAAATGCTGACTTCAATCGAGACTGTCGAGACCCCTGTACCATCAACTTGTTTGTCAGTAGCTTGCCTCGATTTAAAAACTTACTATACACAGAACAAGCTCCTGCGTATCGAGTCAGTTGAGATATATAAACATCATATGCAGGTGATAATGGAATATTGCTACATAAATATGGTAAGCTAACGATGGACAAGCTGAAATCATTCCATTTGTCATACAGTTGAGTTGTCAGTTTGCCGTTAATGTCTACTTTCAATAAAATATCTAAGTATGAAACAGAAGTGATGTCTTTTATTTCGAGCTCACAGGGATATATCGAATCGACATATGAATGAAAGTTATTATTGTTAATAGATAATACGTCGTCGATATATCTAAATGTTGAATTGAAGGTCACAGCACGAGATTTTTTCTTCTCACGTAGAAGTTGAATAAATTCTGCTTCATATGAATATAGAAACAGGTCAGCTAACAAATGAGCACAATTCGTGCCCATGGGAATTCCAACAGACTGTTGGAAGACCTGATCACCAAAGACCACGGAGATATTGTCAATGAGGAACTCTAGGATATTTTTAATTTTAACTTCGGAGTACTTGTGAGTGGAATCAGAGTGGTGTTTAACAAAGTAAGTTTTTGGATGACTGATCACTAGATATGAATATTTCCTTTTTCCATTTTTGTTGAAGGAACTGTCTATGATGTTCCTTCTAAACATGATAATTTTCATTGAAAATCTGATCTACAGTGAAATTTCTGAATTTGTATGGACATTTAATTTTATGTACTCCTGTCCCACATCACTTACATTGTAAAATTCCATCTGGTGAAGCACCTAAATGAAGTTTACTGGAGTCAATTATAAGACCTGAAGTTTTCAATTTACCACCTATGTGTTCTGCAACATACATTTTATCATATAAATTGCTTGCCAAAACTTTCTTTCCTTTCTATAAATAGTGACAGGTATTGAAAATGATGAACATTCATTGCTCAAAATCTGTTTTACTATATAATTATTCGGGTCATTTCCTTAATAATGACAAGCATTGTGTAAGATGGTAGAAGTAATTCTACCATATCTGTATTTGTACTAGTTAACTGACTCTGACTGGTGGTCAGTTAATTTATTGATTTCATTACAATCATTTTTCATCTATGCATGTTGTTAGGTAGTCAAATACTGATATATTTCCATTAGGATCAAAGTTTGAAATACATTGTTTTAGAGTTTGGGGTACATTTTCTTCACTGTTATCATTGGCAGTAGTTTCAAGAACTTCAATAATTTGAGTGTCAAAACGTTTAACTAAATCTAAATACATCACAAATATTTGTACAAAGAGTAGTCGGGTCAAAACTGTGTTCAAATGGTGGAATACGAGACAGTTCAATTGACTGTTCAATTTCATCCAATAGTTTGGGTTTTGATTCTTTGCGAGGAACATCCCACTTACATTTTCTGTCAGTACATGTTTCAGTATTTCTATCAACATGTCTCTCTCACCACAATGTCAAGCTGAACAATAAGGCCAAAACATGTTTACATCCACCATCATCTCAGGATAAAAAGATATTTTTATTCAAGACATAATCTTGATTAAATTTTTATGCTGCAAATATTCTCTTACATGATCTATAGCTATGGATATTTTTATACCCTTAACAGTATATATTTATTAATATGTTTACTCCAAGTTTTCTTACAATAAAGGGTCAGATTCACAATTACACCCAAATTTTTGTTTTTCACTGTTAATGATCAAAATTTAATGCCCAATATGTTTGCAAAGTTATGGCAACTTAATTATTATAGAGAGTTTATCATTTGTTGTGTATATACAAAGATCAATGTATGTTATTGTTTAATAAGTGTTGAAATGTATGGTTATGTACATGTATCTAAGTTTGATATATCTATCACATTTCAAGTATTCTTTAGGTGATATGTGCCATTTAAAATTAAAATTTGTTTTAAGCACCATTAGGATGCTTTGAATTACAAAATTAACTGTTCATTAGTTTGAAAAACAGAAGCAAAACTCAATTCTTGTTTATATAACACACAGTTAAAGCTAAAATATTGCTCTTGTCCTTGCATTAAGAAGGTCGAAGTTTTGGTTGTCAACTTTACTGTTTTTTGTTTGTTCATCATATTTAAATTATGTAATTATAATTGGAAATAAGGTAATTTCAACTGTTATGGGTTATTCTTAAGTTCTGTTAAATTATATCATTATAAGTCATGTTCAGTTGCCCAACTCTATTTTGCATTGCTTATAGTAGTTATGAGATTGATCATTGTTCGTTATCTTCACCTTTGATGTCATGTTATCCTGAACTTCTCCAGGTTCTTTATCTTTACATTGTTATAATTGCATAGTGTAATGATTATGTCAGGTTTCAATTTGTGATTTTTTATATATAATCATGACATTCTGTGATATTTTACACCTAAATAAAATGAAATTTGAAATGAGTTATATTTTATTGTTTTAACATCGAAAAATGAAAAGAAAAAAAGTTCTCAAAAATGTGAACCAGCCCCTTTAATTGTACAATTAGAATGCTGGAGTACTTATCTATATATATCATAAATTCTTATCAGCATGATCAGCCAATATCCATGTTTAATGAATGTATTAATTGATAACAGAATATTATCCTTGACATCACTTTTATTTGCTCTGATGACATTAATTCATAATGTAATTTTGTTTTTTTAAAAAACCCTAAAAAAAACATTGAAATTGTGTAGTGTGAAAATTAATCGTTATAATTAATTTTGATATTGAACATTACTTGCCCAGTGCAATCACAGCCAACAGAGGTACAACTCCCATCAGTGCAATTAAGCAAGCACCATGTCCTATATGGATCAGCTGACAGTGAAGTCCCTCTAACACACAGCGATTTTACATATAGATGGTTGTGAGTTAACTCATGACAATGAACAGAGTGGATGTGATTAGATTTAAACAATTTGTAACCTCGTTCAGATATGTAATTTTGAAGAGATCACTCGGTATTGACTTTAGATATCAAATAAACAAATACATCAGCTTGGGTAAAAAATGGAATCTGTTTTAAATCATCAGACCATTTATTCAGTTCCGGAGAGGATACAGTTGGAAATTCAATGATTTTTCCATCAAAAATCACACGACTTCTCTGACGAAGAAAGTCTCTGGTGTCATCGGGTGTTTTCAACACCGGTAATTTTAAATCCACGGAATTTTTTAAAAACTAATTCCCGAAGCTGATGGACGCTATAATCACTAACAGTCATTCCCCGTTCAATAACAAATTGTTTGAGTTGCGGTTTTAGCAAAGAATCTATGTTTAAAGAATGTCTATTTTTAGAGCGTCGCTATTGTTTTCATTGGTGATTTGTCCCACTTTTGCTTCAACTCGCGTGCTATACGCGCCTCCAAAACAGGAGAGTTCCTATCTCGAAACCAGCATATTGTTTCCACTATAACGTCCCTTTGAGAATCGCTGACTCATAAATGAATGTCGCCACCGTGAAGTACTGGTACCAGCTCGGCGTTCTGGTCCATTAACAGTTTTTTGTACCAACACGAATACCAGTAGATCCTTTTTAAGCGCAAGTAAAGGTCGCGGGTTTTTAGCTTACATTGTATATATTTCAATAAAGAACCTGGTTGTATACATCCCATTTGGAATATTGAGATTGTAACACAGGTTTATTGGATATGACCTCCAAAACGGAGGTCACAATAGGCGTTGGCTCGATAACGAACCTCGCTAATACAGGATAAGTTGAAATTTGTGGTATTTCATCTAATCCTGAAATATACTTTTTCAGTCAATGACCATATTGTCATGATATACTCTCAGTGTAGAAGTTGTCAGTTTTACATATTGAGGTGTGCATTCATTGGGAGACAATCTTTTACGAAAGAATATGTAGTGTAAATCAAATTGTGGTAAAATCATACCCCTCCATTGCGGTTCTCAACAGAAACATCTTATGATTATAAAGGGTGGACAGTTTTCAGAACAATACGCAAACATTCACATGTATGGGAGATATAGTGGAGGTCTGCATATAATAAAAGGGATAAGGGACACCATCCTGTGTCTTATAATTTGTCTCAGGAAATTTCTCGATCTTTTAAAATGATCAATTTAACTGTGTTTACATGTATACACAATACTAAACTGAACAGAAACCCAGCTTTGTATACGCTTTTCACAGAATATATGGGTACTGGTCACCACGTGACCCTGTACTTGACATTAGATTTACAGCGTAATTTCTGTTTGTAGATTACAAGTGGCAGTTATATTTACTACACCAACACAATAATTTATGCCGCGAGTCATCAAGATTCACACGCAGGTCATGGACCAGGGTCACGGGACGTCCGCCTGAGTTTGGAGGTCACCTGCAAATGGGCACGATCATCCTCCGCTCTAGAAAATTTTTTCCACATTCAAAACCCTGACAAAAATAACCCATATGAATTACCGTCAACAAGCGCTCCAATCTCCTGGAATTCGGTAGAGATTGAATTGTATACTGACCCTCACTTTCATAACTTGAAACCAGTGTATGGATCGCGGCCCGGAGATCTGATTTACGTAAAGGCGTATTCTCGAATTGAAAAGCACGACGTCAAAATGAAGATAAAGCAATGTTTTCTCACCACCCATCCAAAAGATCGAAATGTCTATTACATAATGAGAGACAGGTAAGTGTGATTGAACAATCATTACTTGTCTTTAGATGATGTGACCGGTCGACAGGGGATACTTACTCCTCCTACGCACCTGATCCGACATCTGGTACATGTATATTCAGGGGTTCGTATTTGGCCAACTCTCTATACTGTATTGCTTATAAGACTTGTGAGATTGATCACTGTTAGTTATATTCACCTTTTCATTCCCCTATCTTGAATATTCTGAATTGTTCATCATTTACAAATGTACATTCTTTATCATTACATATCTAATTTTTAATCTTGAATTAACTATTGTTTAATCTTGCGTGATTTTGAAAAAAAAAAGATACAATGTATGAAAAGTTTTTTTCATCGTTGAATATTACGAAGTGTTGTAGAGTAGTTCTAATTCTAATTGGCGCTTTATAGATTTGATTATTATAATGATGAAAAATAACAATACATACATTGTAAATACTAAGATGTAAATATTGCGTAAATCGGTGTTGAATTTTAGTAGCCAAAATGGATGTATTTAGTTATTGGTTGAGAATTATCCTAACCTCTTACGTTTTTCTACTTAGGAATATGATTCTCTAATTTCTTTTTCAGTTGCATGCTTGATCCAAATGCTGCAATAATTTCGGAAAAGACACACGAAACAAAGTTTTATTTTGAAGACATGCAGTTTTCCAACAACCCAAGATCCCTCTACATCATCTGCTCATTTACAATTTGCAATGCACTTGAACATAATTCAACATGTGACCAGTCATGTGATACTCAGAAACACGGAGGACATCACCGGTCACGTACGATAACTCTAGCAGCAGCACCACTAGAAGCCAATGACGAAACAGATAACATTATATCGAAACCTATCAGAGAAGATGTCGGTAAATATCACACAAATACAAATAAGTCGATTGTCTCCATTCAGCTCTCCTGGGCTCGAAGTTCACACAGGCTTTCCTGATAATATATTGTCCGTAGTCCCTCTATAATATTTATGCATTTATTACGTCTTCGGAATCACTGCGATAATTGCAACCAGACGTGGTAAAGTACTTACCTTAAAACATGAGAGTATTAGCAGCAATATTTTTTAAGTTATCTTCTGAAAATTCAAATGTTAGTTGTCATGTGGGGCGTCCACATGCTTTGATCCGAAGGAGGCACTTTTCAAGTTTTGTCTTGCGTTCGGGGAGCAGAATACGTTTAACGTCATCGCGTCCCTCTTCAGATACCACTCGTCAACATCGCAAGTTCCTCAAGCACATTGCAAAACTATTTTCCGCTCAAAATTGTCTATTTATGGGATATGACGGCTGATCGAATCGTGTTTATACATAATTATGAATATTGATCTGATAGTCTGTTGATGCACATTTAATTGACGGATCGGAACTATCAATAGCATTACAACAGATACTATATGGAAGTATGAACCGGCTCTGAAGTCAAAACCTGTACCACGAGGATCACGAAATTTACAATTTTGGTAGTCTTTCCCGCTCTACATGACCATGCATTTAGCTGTTTTACATATGAGCGATTGTAGAGAAGATTTTTTAAAGGGGTTAATGGTAAATTTTGGTATTTTTGCCCTGTCCATATGGCCCCGGGGATGTATACTGCCAGCGGTGTAGTCGTCTGAGTTATTCGAATCACAATACCCGTGTAAATTTTATCCAGGTTTTCAAAAACAGTTCCTATAATTTGGGGTGGGGTTTTTTTCGTCATTTAAATTCCGACCCCAAGGCAGGAATGTCCCCAAATTCTACTTAAATTGTGCTTAAAATTGTAAACAATCAAAAGATAAAAGTAAGACCCAAACTCATGCCCAAAGCATGTCAAAATCGGTGATTAAAGTAGGAAAATGCTGTCTAGGTCAACTTGGAGGGTCAATTTCAACATTATTGATAATAACGAAATTATAGATTCGAAATAAAAATCATATATACCTACGGCAGAAAATAACTAAATATACCTGATATAACAATGTGACTTTTTCCGGAAAGTCGTTCTCCTCTACAGGTCTTTTCTTTTGTTACTCTGAAAACGCAAGATCGTAAATACCAAGGTAGCGGAACTCTATTGTAAAGAAGTCTGGAAAAGCGTATTCATCTTGGGCATTTTTGGTTTATTCAAACATGGCATCAGAAAACGATTTAACCTCCATGTGCCTTCCACAATTAAAGGCATTTTTATTGAAAGGGGTGTAAAAACGTCTGGGTACAGGAAAATGAACGCCTGAATTTGGCTCGCGAAGCTATACGTTTTGACCCAGCTCTTCTCAGCTTTGGGAATTTCCTGGCTGACGACAGTGGGATAAAATACACCACATTCCCATTAAAATCGATCATTTGTGGATATTTCTGTGTATTAGGTTTATACTACTACATTGTACTGCAATGCAATGATATTGCACCATTGTTAAAATCAGGTGAATTGATCACAACACAAGTTGCAGAACCGGTATTATTTACATACAACATGCCCAAATTCTCACATACCCTGAGTCTCGCGAGACTTTGAAAGGGGGAAGTAAAATTTAAAACCAAGACGGAAAAAGACGGATCATGCGTATTGGTCCTTTACATCTTGAAATTATTAACAGGGATCAGGAAACACTTTCTTTTCAAAATGGACCAAGTCGCAAAGATGTTCAGTACTTCTTTATCTGGAATGTTTCTTATATTCTATGTATATATTTCTGCATTCAGTCTTCATTTCAACAAAACATAGATATTTTTACCGTCTTCATGACGAAGCCAGCAGACTTTCTTTATAAATAATTTTATGTTTCTGTTATAGGAGCCAGTCTTGATGTAGCTTATCCTGATTTACCTCTGAATCTACAGGAAGATCTTCCGAACAATTAAGCTGTACACAGACCATTGACGCTGGAACTCAGTGATAAAAATACAGTTAAATTTTCTTGAAAAACATTATATTTTTCTCTCATATTTTTCCAATATCTAATCATAAATTTTAGAAACAAGGGATTTCAAATTCCTCCCTCGATTCCCTTTAATTAATCATGCTTTCACGCGGATCGACTCCCATTTCGAAAGAAGAAAATTAATTTCGGTGTCTAGAATATGATATCTAGTCATATCGCTAAATTTGGTTTTGAACAAAAGATAATGATGATCAGATATACAACAGTTGAAAATACTGAAAAGATAGATGCCAAGCTATCGATATCATAATCAGAAATATGAAGGAAAACATGGACAGTGATGAGGTCGGACGGTGAAAAACGCTCTCGTACATTTGGTAAAAAAAGAGTGTTTATTGAACGATTTGATCCATATAAAGTGCATGGAAAGTTTAGAAAAGGTTTTATTTTGCATGTGTGATAGTGAATAGCCCAAAACTTTTGGAAAGTGTTTATTTTGATGAATAAATTATAACAATGCCGGACAGTAAGGAGAAGACACTTGGGGATGTGAGTATGAGATCTACTAAAAAAAAGCTTCTGTTTCACAAGCGTGCAATAAGAAGTGGTGATCTTTTCAAGCATCCGAGTGATACTCACATTAACAACGTATTGCATGGCAATACATAGTCCCCTATTGCAAAAATTACTGTACCACAACAATATTCAAAGTTCATTATGTAGGTTATGGTAAAGGGGAAAATTGGGGAACCAGGATAGGAATGGCTGGAATTCAACTACTATTCGAGTAGACACTATACCAGGAAAAAAGACAAATTTATAATTAGGTTTAGGTCTTTAACCAAGTCAATAAACTCTGACATGTAGATGATCATGAATTATTTAGCTATACTGTTGTATTACTATGCTAGAAGTTTTAATGAGTGTAGTATTCTTAATATTTATCTACAGAGATAAGAAACTTGGAAGTAAACTAACAATTCGTGGTATTTTTCTACGTCCGAAGGCCATAACTTAATGGAAAATCAACGGACAAAGATGAAATTCGAACTTGATCTGTAACTTGCTATGGCAAAGCAATGTACCAAATATCAAATGAATAACTGCAAGCACAACCAAAACAAGTCTGGAAAACTGATAATTAATGCTATATTTCTAAGTCCAAGGGCCATCACTAAGGGGAAAATCAACGGACCGGGACCAAATTCGAACTTGGTCTGTAACTTGTTATGGCAAAGCAATGTACCATATATCAAATGAATATCTGTAAGCATATCCAAGAAAAGTCTGGAAAACTGATAATTCATGCTATACGGACCGAGACAAAATTCAAACTTGATCTGTGACTTGTTATGGCAAAACGATATACCAAATATCAAATAAATATCTGCAAGAAGATAGAAAAAAGTGCGGAAAACTGGACTGACGGAGCGCAAACCTAAAGCGTTATCCCCTAGACTCAGTCGGTTGGGGACTAAAAAGATGGGCGGTCCTTCTGCCAAGAGTGCGCGGAGTGCACGAATGCTATAATGACCGCCCATCTCTTTGATAATGTAAATTTTACGAGGATGCATGAAAATGACCGACTTGTCGCATATTCCGAACGCTCCTCATTTTACCTTTATTGAACCATACATTCAATACAATGGTAGATTGTCATATACCGTCTTCGTACGATGCATGTGCATATAAATAAGCTTTACCCGTAAGGCAGCAAAACTAACTTTACGAAAACTGATTATCCCTGTCAGTATCAATCACATATTGGTGGTTTCATAAATTATTTTTCAGGAATTTAATTCTATACATGTATTTGTACAAATATTTAAGTAGGAAAAGGATTAAAGCCTTGCATTAACAAATCCTTTATAGATGAGAGAGAGAGAGAGAGAGAGAGAGAGAGAGAGAGAGAGAGAGAGAGAGAGAAAGAGAGAGACCTATGTATTACTGTCTAAAAATGGTCAAAGGTATGTGTATATCTGTTACATAACACTTCTTGTCTGCTTCAAAGTCCCACCCAACGATCGGCGCTAACTACACGAAAATTGATTATCCCTGTCTTGTGATCCCATGGGGATCCGGGTTAGAATAGGTTCTCAGTACCCCTATGCTTGTCGTAAGAGGCCACTAAATGGGGCGGTCCTTCGGATGAGACCGTAACAACCGAGGTCCCGTGTCGTAACAGGTGTGGCACGATAAAGATCCCCCCCTGCTCAATGACCATATGCGCCGAGCATAGGCCTAAATTTTACACCCTTCACCGGCAATGATAACGTCTCCATATGAGTGAAAAATTCTCGAGAGGGTCATAAATCAATCAATCCCTCTTGTTTCTATTGTGTAAATGTGGTGTTAGTACCGCCCATCCAATAACAAGGTGGGAGGAACTCGTATTTTCACATATGCGATCACAAGAGCCTGTTGATAATAACCAGACACAATTCCTGAATATCAAAAGAAAATCACTGCAAATATGTGACATGGACTAAGACAGTTCTATGTGTAGTAAAACTAGTTTTGATTCAGGCCGGTTGGCTGAAGAATTAGATACAATAAGAAAACAGCTACAGAATCTTCCTACCAGAAAAAACATCGGCTCTTTGAAACAACCATTTGTAAATTTCCTGAATGATTTTCAAAACGACATAACTAATAATATCTCAGATCTGGAAGAAGAGTATGAATAAAAGATCAAAGGGATAGAAATGGTAAATGAGAGTCTCAATAAAACAAAAGATGTTTGTAAAACACATATCCCCCCCCCCCCTCCCCCCCCCCCCCCCCCCCCCATGGTGCAAAATTGAAAAGGGTTATACACACACCTCATTTAATTGATAGTATTATCATCAGTTCAAAATATTGAGCAGACAATATCTTCCCATGTCAAGAGTAAACTGACCGTGTGACCTAAAATTCAATAGGGGTCATCTACTCCTTATGCTGTACGAGTGTACCAAGTTTGGTACGTGTCAATCAAGCAAATAATTCTTAAAATATAGGAGACAATATATTACTATGTCCAGTTCAACTATTGACTTTTGACCTCAAAATCAATATGGGTGTACCCGTGTACTAAGTTTGATGTCTGTCAAGTAAAAGGGCTATCAAGATATTGAGTGGACTGTATAGTACTATGTCCAGTTTGACCTTTGACCATGTGACCTCAAAATCAATAGGAGTCATCTTCTCCTGAATATACACCAGTGTACCATTTAAAGTTTGATATATGTCAAGCAAAGGGTTCTCAAGATATTGAGTGGACAGTATAATCCAATGTCCAGGTTGACCCTTGACCTTTAAACATGTGACCTTAAAATCAATAGGGATCATCTTCTCCTAAAGATGTATCAGTGTACAAAGTTTGATGTCTGTCAAGCAAAGGGTTCTCAAGATATTGAACGGACAGTATATTCCTATGTCCAGTTTGACCCTTGCTCATGTGACCTCAAAATCATTAGGGGTCATCTTCTCCTGAAGACGTACCAGTGTAACAAGTTTGATGTCTGTCAGGCAAAAGGTTCTCAAGATATTGAACGGACAATATATTCCTATGTCCAGTGTGACCCTTGACTTTTGACCATGTGACATCAAAACCTATAGAGGTCATCTCCTGAAGACGTAACAGTGTACCAAGTTTGATGTCTGTCAAGAAGAGGGTTCTCAAGATACTGAGCAGACAGTATATTCCCACGTCTAGTTTTACCCTTGACCATGTGACCTCAAAATCAATAAGAGTCATCTTCTCCTGCAGATCTACCAATGTACTAAGTTTGATGTCTGTCAAGAAAAGGGTTCTCAAGATATTGAGCAGACATTATATTCCTATGTCCAGTTTGACCCTTGATCTTTGACCATATGACCTCAAAATCAATAGGGGTCATCTGCTCCTGAAGACGTACTAGTGTACGAAGTTTGATGTCTGTCAAGCAAAGGGTTCTCAAGATATTAAACGGACGCTATATTCCTATGTCCAGTTTGACCCTTGACAATGTGACCTCAAAATCAATAAGGGTCATCTTCTTCTGAAGACGTACTGGTGTACCAAGTTTGATGTCTGTCAAGCAAAGGGTTTTCAAGATATTGAACGGACAGTATATTCCTATGTCCAGTTTTACTCTTGACCTTTGATCTCAAAATCAATAGGGATCATCTTCTCCTGAAGACGTACCAGTGTAACAAGTTTGATGTCTGTCAGGCAAAGGGTTCTCAAGATATTGAACGGACAATATATTCCTATGTCCAGTGTGACCCTTAACCTTTGACCATGTGACCTCAAAATCAATACGGGTCATCTTCTCCTGAAGACGTATCAGTGTACCAAGTTTGATGTCTGTCAAGAAAAGGGTTCTCAGTATATTGAACGGACAGTATATTCCTATGTCCAGTTTGACCCTTGACCTTTGATCATGTGACCTCAAAATCAATAGGAGTAATCTTTTCCTGAAGACGTATTCGTGTAACAAGTTTGATGTCTGTCAAGCAAAGGGTTCTCAAGATATTGAACGGACAGTATATTCCTATGTCCAGCTTGACCCTTGACCTTTGACCATGTGACCTCAAAATCAATAGGGGTCATGTTCTCCTGAAGACGTATCAGTGTACCAAGTTTGATGTCTGTCAAGAAAAGGGTTCTCTAGACATTGAATGGCCAGTATATTCCTATGCCCAGTTTGCCCCTTGACCATGTGACCTCAAAATCAATAGGGGTCATCTTCTGCTGAAGACGTACCAGTGTAACAAGTTTGATGTTTATCAGGCAAAAGGTTCTCAAGATATTGAACGGACAATATATTCATATGTCCAGTGTGACCCTTGACCTTTGACCATGTGACCTCAAAATCAATAGGGGTCATGTTCTCCTGAAGACGTATCAGTGTACCAAGTTTGATGTCTGTCAAGAAAAGGGTTCTCTAGACATTGAATGGTCAGTATATTCCTATGCCCAGTTTGACCCTTGCTCATGTGACCTCAAAATCATTAGGGGTCATCTTCTCCTGAAGACGTACCAGTGTAACAAGTTTGATGTCTGTCAGGCAAAAGGTTCTCAAGATATTGAACGGACAGTATATTCCTATGTCCAGTTTGACCTTTGACCATGTGACCTCAAAATCAATAGGGGTCATTTTCTTCTGAAGATGTACTGGTGTACCAAGTTTTATGTCTGTCAAGCAAAGGGTTCTCTAGACATTGAATGGTCAGTATATTCCTATGACCAGTTTGACCTCAAAATCAATAGGGGTCATCTACTCCTTAGGATGTACCAGTGTGCCAGGTTTGATGTCTTTCAAGCAAAGGGCTCTCAAGATATTGAACGGACATTATATTCCTATGTCCAGAGTAGATTGACCCTTGACCTTTGACTTTTTGACCTGAAAAACATTAGAGATCATCTTCCATTCATAACCAACGCACATATGAAATATCATTATCATGAAGTGAATGGTTCTCAAGATATTGAGAGGACAACATGTGGTCGACAGACCGACCGACCGACCGGCAGTTGCAAAACAATATGCCCCCTCTTTTTCAAAGGAGGGCATACAAAATAAATCACAAATAGAATAAAACGCAAAGATAAAATCATTAATGCAGACAGACAACTTCTCCAAGAGGTAATTAAATCCAGCAATTTTAATGAAGAATTGAAAAAGGAAAAACAACATCAAATGAATCTCCCAGCAAAAGAGGATGAAAGCCTAAAGAAGGATTGTATTCAGGGAGTCTGAGAATATAGTTAAATGTTTCTCATTAGAAATTTTTATGCATTCAAACGCAAGCTGAATAGCCCTTGCTTCCGCAGTATAAATTGTTCCTTCATTCGGAAGTCATGCAGAGAAAATGTCATTTGTGATTACTGCAACATCACAGACTTTATTTTGGTGTTTTGAACCATCTGTATAGATAAACATACTGAAAAAGACTTTAATATTAACCCCTTTCAAATTATATTACTTTATTCTGGCTGACTTTATGAGCCTATCAAATAAATAAAAGTTACCCCCCCCCCCCTCCCCACCAAAAAAATAACATTGTAAAAGGAAAAAAAATCCCCAAACATCGCCTTTTTAAATCAAACGTGATTTTAATCGTACTAAATATGTGTAAGATAACTGAACTTGAATCAAGTTTTACACTTGTTACAATATATACATTTATGTATCACATCAAATTTCAAAGCGAACGAGTCCGGTGTGGAAAAAAGGTTTGCCTTATTTCGGATGAATCTGTGTGAAAGTTCGTACATTTACCGATATCCTGCGGAACAGTGTTGAAACTGAAGAGATACAGCGAAAAGACGGATTTAAACAGAACAAATGTAAACTAAGGTGAATTTTACCCGCCCATAGTGAGAGGAATATTAACAGATTTATTTCATAATATATGAAATAGCTAAAAGGCTAACACAAAATTTACGCTTGGATGGAATTAAAAGTCATCTCATTATTATACGAAGTTCGGGGGGGGGGGGGGGTTATAGGAATCACTCTGTCTGTCTGTGCAGATTCGTGTCAGGGCCATACCTTCTTTGTTCTTCGACTTGAGCATACCATGTTTGACACACATGGTTTGACACACAGGTGGATCACCATGAGACGATGTGACATAGTCATACCATAAGACATGGGTGTATCACCACGAGACTCTGTCATGTACATTCATGACCTCTTTATTTGCCTTTGATCTCAAGGTCAAACTTATAGGTTTATGCCATGGATTTGTGTTCGGACTATATATTCCATTTTCTTCTACAAAAGCATACCATATTTTTATACTCCGGAAAGAGGCAAGTTATACCTACAATTAACAACACCCTTGGGAGATTGGGGTAAGCGGGGGATATTCTTAGTGAGTATTGTTTACTGTACCTCTTGTTAATGTAAAACTTATACGGTATCAATTTTGATGCACCAGATGCGCATTTCGACAAATAATGTCTCTTCAGTGATGCTCAACCGAAATGTTTAAAATCCGAAATAACAATGAAGTTTCAGAGTTATTATTGGGCAAAACTGTGCCAAAATTGTTGAGTCAAATTCGTCCAAGGATAAGAGCTATGCGTGAGGGAGATAATCCTTAATTTTTAAACGAATTTCTAAATTTTATAACAGCAATTAAATATTCATCCGTATTTTCAAGCTAGTAACGAAGTACTTAGCTACTGGGCTGTAGAGACCCTCGGGGACTAATAGACCACCAGCAGAGGCCTCGACCCAAGGGTCATAATGTAAAACTTATACGGTAACAATTTTAATGCACCAGATGTGCATTTCGACAAATAATGTCTCTTCAGTGATACTCAACCGAAATGTTTGAAATCCGAAATAACAAATTGAATGAAGTTTTAGAGCTATTACAGGGAAAAACAGTGTGCCAAAAATGTGGAGTCAAATTCGTCAAAGGATAAAAGCTATGCGTGAGGGAGATAATCCTTAATTTTGAAATGAATTTCTATAAATTTTATAATAGCAATTAAATATACATCTAAATGTTAAACTATACACCTACATATATTTAGTTTTAAAATTAACTGTCAAAAGTCCTCCCATTTAGGATTGGAGTGCTGCGGTCACTAATTCTCTGTTAGTTAACAAATAAGCCAAACACAAGATGTTTAAATTGTTGACTTAACAAGATGAATTATTTCGTTGTTTTATGCATATCACACTCCCTGATATTATATGCAAATACATATACATGTGCGTTAATGACGTTTTGTCACGGGGGGGGGGGGGGGGTATATAAACCACGTGTGTTCTTTTCATTCTCTACCCATAGGTGTCACTGCTCGCTAACACCTCTGCCAATGCCGAAATTTCAAAATTCTTGTAACAGGCTTTGTAAATTTTTACACAAACGTTTAACTTCCATTATCACCTGCATTTGGTGTTTATATATCTCAACTGATTCGATATGCAAGAGCTTGTTCTGCGTATAGTCAGTTTTTAAATCCAGGTAAGCTACTGACAAACAAGTTGATTGTACAAGGGTTTCAACAGTCTCAATTGACGTCAGCATTTCACAAATTCTATGGTCGTTATAACGATCGAGTTCGTCTATACGACCTCGCATTGGGTCAAATGCTGTCTGACGTGTTTCATTCCGATTGTTAAGCCGTTCTTGTCACACTGATTTTGACTGGTTAACTCCGTTTACCTGGTCAGGATATAGGGCTTACGCTGGGTGTGACCGGTCGACAGGGGATACTTACACCTCCTAGGCATCTGATCCCACCTCTGGTGTGTCCAGGGGTCCGTGTTTGCCCAAGTATCTATTTTGTATTGCTTATAGGAGTTATGAGATTGATCACTGTTCGTTATCTTCACCTTGCATGTAATTCATTTAATAAGTTTATGATGCAAAACTTTAATAGTTGTTTCATCTCTTGTAAACAATATCCAAATTGTTGATTTAAATCAAAATGAATCATTCACCACCAATTTTGGCGTTATCTTATCTACATTAAATCAATCTAATTCTTAAATTCCGTTTTCAGTTCAGCGTTTTAGCAACACCCCTTGGGGTCTATAAAATCATTAATACTATTGTACTTAGGATACGAAAGGTGCATTATCATCCGCCAACCACCATCAGATTTAATTACTACACCTACAGATGAAATATGGATTGTTATTCTACCATAAACAAGACGAAGTCTGCAGATAATTATCCGCCTTTTAGTGTTGCACAGGTGCAAGTGAAAACGGTAAAAGGCTACAAACAAAACAACCATAAGTTCACAATCATGACACACATCAATATACAATGTATATAACATGCAAATACGCTCTTTATGCTTCGACCGACTTTTCGACTCAGATGTGCCTGGATTTATGCAATAGACAATTTGTTTTCAAACATTTAACAGCAATGTACCAAACCGTCTCAAGGAAATCAAAATTTACTTGCTTTTAATCCATTTTCTACATGTCCCCTGTCACGGGTTTACGTTAACTGGTCTTGGGAGCTGTCACAATAGGGGACCAGTTAAGAGAAGAGCAGGCTGACGTAATCAGAGTTCTGATTTAAACCCGGGACAGGGACATGTTCAAAATGGATTAAAAGCAAGTAAGTTTTTATTTCCTTGTGACGGTTTTGTGCATTGCTGTTAAATGTTTGAAAACAACTTGTCTATTGCGTAAATCTAGACACATCTGAGTCGAAAAGTCGGTTGAAGCATAAACCGTCACCGACTCCGGCATTTACACGTTTTCCAGAATCAAAACATGAATGCTTGCGAAGAGAAGTCGATGAAGGCTATGCCTCTCGACTTCTCTAAGGAGAATATACATGTAGTGTATCCTTGGTCCCTTGTATTGTAGTCTGAACCGCTCAGAAAAGCCCTTTGATATTTCAGGTGCTGCTATTTATTTGGGTAAGGTTCAAGACGGTGAAGTAGTTTTGAAACATTAATAGGTACTTTTCCCAATACCTACAGGTCTGGCAGGATATTGGTAATTGGAGTTAGCATTTGGTGATTGAAGTCTGGGGGAGGGGGATTTGCTCTAGACATTTGAGCTTGTGGTGCTTGGGGACGAAAGCGATTAAATGGAGGGTCATTAAATATTGTAGCAACCATATGGGTGTTACCACCCCGACTCTGGTGGTAAGGCATTGCCCGAGGACAATTGGATATGGGATGGTGACCTCTATATTTGATACAAAAATGATTGTACAAGCATACCGGACGAACACAAATACCTTTATAATTGTAATCATAACATGTGTGTTGTGACTGGGAGGGAACGGAGACTGTGGATGGGGATTACCGTGCACTGGTTGGGCACATGTACATAAGCCACAGTTCGTTGTCTATATTACCCCATGGTATGGTGGGGTCAATTTTGCGATGAAGGTGAAATTGCTCGTCATAGCTCTTAAAACCCAAGCCACCAACTCTGGATGTTCCCAACCTAACATCATGAATGTATTTGAATCAACCTCGTACAGAGTCCAGATGAACTACGCAGTAGATGCTAGCATATATTTAACATGCATCCGTCCATTCTTCAATGGTGTGAATTTTGACAGAAGGTTTAGTAATTTCTCTGGTAACAACCTCACCCCTTACATTGTTTTTTTTTTGTTCGAAACCCACACGCGCCGGTGTGAGAAAGTTTCCCAGTTTACTTTTGGAAGGTCGGTGGTCTCTTCCCAGGTACATTGTATCTGGGTTCTGTCTTCCACCAATGAAAACTGGGCACCACCAGATGATTGAAAAATTGTTGAGTGTGGCGGAAAACATCAATAAATCAATCATTGTTTTTTTCTGTGGGAACAACATGGGTGTAGTGTAGAAGTAAGGCAATGTCAACATATCCTGCACTTATGATTTTTGATTTTATGTTTTGTGAAACATTACATGTACATGTAATTGCTAATTGGTGTGTGATACTCTGCAAGAAAATAGGTGCATCAAAATATGTACCTTGCACTTGATCTATCATAGAGGTACTTGCATAACTCATACTGGTGGTTGTGCATGAAACTGGCGTTGTGGGGGATGACTGTCTGTCACAGCGCTTCCCTGACACTGATAAATGGAGGGTAGAGCCACCAAATTGTCCAATTCCTGCGTCTGTATGGGTGTTGGATTACTTGTTGACCTCTTGTTTCCTCGCCGTGCAATCTGGGTTCCTCGCCTTGAAGACTGCTGTCGCGCGTCCGGGGCGCGCTTTTTGATTTCATTCGTGTCATATAAAAATTTGATGAGATCAGGATAAAAAGAAAACTGATTAACAATAACCAGGATTTTAACATTGAAAAGTTTTGTTGTCGGAGTCTGTAAGCATGTTTTCATATTTGGAAGATACTGACTTGAAATTACTTTCATTTACTACAGCTGACACACAAAAAAAACCAACCTGAAAACCGAGATCTTTTTGCCATTTTACAACATCATAACTGTATGAGTTATTTGAATTTTGATTTCAATCACAAATTGAAATGGGAGTCAAATATAGTTGTAGCTATAACAACAAATTACAGGAGTATTACACTCAGAATTAAAGTAGTGGGAATGTGGAAACTCCAGTGAAACATGTTTCCTTGCTTTACACAATGAATGATCTTTGTATATATGTGTAGTCAAGAAAAATGCTTTTGTTAAAGATTATATTAATATTAAGTTCTTAATAGTACATGCATAAAATTAGTAGAGCTTTCCCAATGTACAAAGTTCCTGCCCCCAGCAACCAAATTTTGTCCTTTTGATCTTAATGTGAATTTAAATCAATGTATTGATTGTCAATGTCATAGAGCAATACACATAATTCTTATTCTAGGAATGTTCAGATTGCAATTTTACCCCACATGATCTTCAGATAAGCAATTTAGACACCCTCTTTTTTTCTTATTTGGAGAGAACATATTCACTGATGGATTACAGAACAAGTTATTGTTATTTTCTAGAACAAACAGATATTATGCAAGAATCGTGTCGTGTATGTGGCCACATCACAACTCCAAACAGGAGGACAAGCAAAGAAAATTTTTCAGCTGAGCTAAAATCTTGTCTTGACATTGCCTTAGACTTAGAACGAGTGCACCCAAAATATATTTGTAGCTCATGTAGGCAAAAGCTATATCGCTATCGTGACAAGTTGCAGTTCAAAGAAGGAAATCATAATTCTTCAGAGAAATTCGAATCAAAATGTTCATCGTCAGTCACAGTCGATGAAATAGTGGGTTTGTTCAGAAAATTGGAACGAAGTCAGCAGCTACAATATGTAAAAGAAATAGTGAAAGATTTAGAATCTTCAAAACATTTAAAGAGTCACATTAAGAACATTCGGGAGAAGTATCCATATAACAGTGTAATAACTTTGAACACATTCAACCCTGAAGAATACCTTTCAGCTCTCGATGACACATAATTGTCAATTACTGTAAAGGTATTATATTTGGCGGAAATCGTTTTTCAACAAGTTAGCGTAGATTTAATTTAGCGCATTCCTGAATTACTTTAAACATCTAGATTTACGGATGGCATTTAGCGATGTACTTGATTTAGCGGAAGCTACGTTCCGCCAAAGGCGCTTAATAGAATACACAGACAAATGTAATACATTTACAGTATATTGGCCTATGCTGGTACGGCAAAGGAGACCTCCATGTTTCAGCACACTATACCAATTATAGAGAGCATTTATAGACTAGCAGACTTAAACTTCTTTGGAATATGATCTTTTCTTCAAAATAGTGTAACAGTTGTATTCTCGTGTACGAAAAACAAACAAGTATGTAACATAATTGGAACTGCACTACCTGCAGCAAAGTACAATACGATAGCTTCTACGTTGAGTGATTTATAAGGAGGGAAAGAAGTCACATGTCCAGGTGGTGATGTGGTATTTATGTTTGACAATGAACAAGTAGTCGGGAAGACATGGAATGTGACGGCCAACTGCAAAGTGAAAATGTCTGTTATAACAAATGTTGGAGTTGTTACATTGAATGAAACTAGAAAATTACAAAGCAACAAAAATCTTCATCCTGAAAATTGGTTATCCTCAGTTGGGAAAGAAGATTTAGTGTCGAATCTTTGCATGGAAAATAAAGATGATGAATTTGTGAAAATTTTTGTTGATAATTGTACAAACCTTCATTTTCGTGAATTGTATCATCAATTAGACTATGTAATTCAGGAGGTCAAATCACAATTACACTTTGATGAGATGACAAACTGTCATAGTGATACAATTGATGACAGTGTTAAGAAGCTTGAAATATCCAAAACACACAAAAAGTGTCCAAACTGTGATGTATCAGTGGAGAAGAGGAAGAGGAAGTGTAACACATGTAATGTAAGTTTCAGTTCCTATCAACATGACCAAGGATCTAGCGACGCAGAAAAAGCAGAGGACCCTTTCAGATCAAGCGTTAAGAAAAGGAAAGTGTCTTCACATTTTCAAAGTTTCATATATGATAAATACGATTCTCGGAGTCCATATGTTGATGTTCAGTATAGTCATGTTCAGTCCTCTCATGATGGAAAACAGCACCAAGTTACCCTGTTAGATCCTGTGTTTGTGAACCCAAATTCACTGGACAGCATGATCCTTGTTCTTAGATTTATAGGAAAGAAAGCCAATATTTCCAAATACTTACAGAGAAATGATGAGGTTGCAGGAACTGTTAGGTACTGGACATTCAACTGTTGTGATGGACTTCCTCATGGGTTAGTAAGGAAACTTGTTGAACAATATTTCACATGTTCTCTATGCAAAAAAGGTTGTTTGGGGCTCAATGAAGCTCAACACCATGAAAATCTTTTACATAATTCACAGAAAGTGATATTCCACAGAGAATTTGATTGGGTAATCTTACTTACAGGGGACGGCCACTACGAGATGAACCTCATGAAAAGCTATGTGAAGTTAAACTGGAATGTTGTGATGAAAAAATTTGTTGAGACCATGGGATTTAGGTCGGAGAAAGCCCTTCAAGCTGTATTTAATTGCTCTGATAATCATAAAACATGGCAAATAATTCTCATTTTTCATCTGGCAATGATGATAGAACTTGTTCATCCATATGTGGTTATATGTCTTAATGATAACATTTCAACAAGCCCAGAAGCATTCAGTTCATATGCCAAAGGTGCTGAACGAAGTGCAAACTTTCTCCTCATATTTTAAATAGTTTGCAGATACTCGCACGCGATTATGAATTTCAGAGTGGCCATTCGAAGAAACAACCCCGGCTTACTGAAATCTGCTAAATGGATGACAAAAGAGCTTTTTCATGGACACAATCATCCCCGCTATCAAGAGATTGAAATGTATGCGCAGTTTGTGAATATGATCTTTCCATCTGAGCTACAAAACCACTTTCATAATGTTTGTAGTGTTTCAAAATCGGGAAATGAATCCAAGGGACAAGGATTCGACTTTCTTCTGGAGGAGGAAAACAGGAATGTCAAAAGTTGGCTGAAGAGAGGAGTGCCAAGTGACTTTGTTTGGTTGACTACCTGCATAAATCACCAAGCATTAAAACAAGGGAAAGAGAAAGTTCTTTCAGGCGCCGGATGTGGAGGAAAAGAGGCAAGTGATCGAACGCTGAATGTTGATGATGCTATCCGAGCTTGGAGGGTACATGTTCGAAGCGAATGCTATTTGAATGATGGGCACAGTCCACTTTTGACATCTTTATCAGGGGATACTCTTCATCAAGGCTTGATACAATTCACATTTGAAGCAAACCGGAAGCGCTCATATCGGATGCTTGATATGATACTTCATCAATTGCCCCCAGCTGATCCAACACTAGGGCATCCTGTATATGTTCTTAAGGAAGAAGAGGAAAAGTATGGGAAATATTCAGCCCTGTCAATCTGTGATATTGATAATAAAATCTTAGACTTGATTGAAGTATTGGATGAGTGTTCCAAACAGGCATTTCTGGATATGTTTATGAGCATGTCAAAAAGGAATTCTAAAAAGGAACAGCATATTGTATTTTTGGAGGAAATAACAACCTTGGTAACAGCCCAATTGGAGAAGCTGACAGTCCCATTTGAAAAAAAATGGGGATGATTGTGAATAAAGAAAATGAACACTATGGCAAGTCCATTTTCTGTTACATTAACTATTTTTGATATAATTTGAATAATACACTGATTTGTTTTTTCTAACATGTTTCATGTTTTATTTTAGAAATTTATTATAATTTTGATATATTTCAAAGCAACCAAAGAATAATTCTTGGAAAATATTACAAAAATGATATCTACATGCAAGAAAATCATTTACAACATGTAATATAAAAAGTTTAAATCACTTTTCTCAGAGAATGATCTTTTCCTAAGTCATTACAAGATTGTTCAACATTTTAACTGGTGTTCTTGCAGATTACAATATTGGCCCTGAAGAACAAATCCTGTATGGTTTGATTGTTCAGCCTCACATGGAACATCTTGAAGTCGAACATGAATTAGCCCTAGGTAAGTATGGTATGAATTGCACATTTTTTATGCTCCCCCCTCCCCTCAATTTTGGACGAAGAGGGGCATGTTGCCTTTTTCCTATTGGCCATGAGTAGAAGATGACCCCTCTTGATTTCTAGGTCAGAAGTCAAAGCTGAGAATGATGGTGAAAGGGGGCATATATATTTTTGGCTTCACGGTGAAATTTATGTAAATCAACATCAATTTAAAAGAAGTAAAATATTTGTAACACTTAAATTTTACTCTGATCCTCAGGCTGCCAGCAAGTTCAGCTTATTACATATGATTATATGTACAATATGAACTGACTTGCACTAAAGTATCACAATGTTTAGAACTACTTTTGTTGATTATAGGAATTTCAGACGTGGACCCTTGTAGTGATGTGAATCTACAAACACCTGATCTAATTGCTCCTGGATCGACATTGATATTACCCATGCATCACATAGAATGCAATGGTGAAAGTGAGTGCTGGTTTATTAACTCTTGTAGTCTCAGACTAGCAGCCATCATATTCAGATTTAGGTCCTCAACATGCTCTCACAGAAATCACATTACAGATATGTATCGGAACTCGTCCAATTGATGTTCCACTGCCCATGTCTTTGACAAGGACTGCATTTCGGTCGAATCTGTTTAAAGGCTCAGGTACACATTCCATCCCAAACTGGGAGTCTCCAAATTCTTCTGGCATATTACGGAAATGGTGATAACTGTAATGAATGGTAATAATAAGTAATGAGATTTAAAACTAAGGGAGAAGAGTTTGCGACTAGTATCATTAATTTACATGTTTATTGTGCTGCCAGCGTAGCGAAGCAATACAGAAAGATGGGTTAGTCTGACGTCTTTCTTGTTAGCATTAAACTTTCCTATGAATAATAATTACTGTAATTATTAAGCTTATAAGTAAATTGTAATGCCTGGAGTGCTTACCCATTAATTGTTGAGACAACAACGTTGTCTGTGTGGTCCAGTCTTCGATCTCTCCGCAATGCATGGACCTTTGATAGCCATAATCTTCGAAATTCCGGAGTAAACACCCTTTCCATACTTATATATATATATAAGGATCAGTATTGACAGGGCAAGAATTCTTTCGAGAAAAGGGCTTGGCTGTTATCTGCTTAACTTGTTGGGACGGAATATCTGTCCTATGCGTCTTAATTATCATAGGACGGATATTCCATCCTTTTGCATTGAACTTGTCGGGATGGAATATCCGTCCTATGCATCTAATAACATAGGACGGATATTCCATCCTATGTGTTGGATGGAAAATCCGTCCAAAACCAAGATTATTAGTTCGGACGGAACTCCGTCCTGGACCAGACTGGTAAGCCGCGTATTTACAAATTATTTTTCAAACATAAATCTAGTGAAAATCGAGTGTAAATGTAAAACATTCATATTATCCATCTATGTACAAAATCATTGGTTAATTGACTAAATACAAATGTTAAGCATTATTTTAAATCACAGATGCCAGACTGTTGTTAATTTCTGAAATATAATACAGCCAAAATTTTTCATTACCTCTTTGTTTGAAGTGTATGTAGAAAAGGATGTGTATACCGAACCAGATTGCCAAGGCCGAGCTCGAGAAAATGCCAATAGCAGTTTCCTCATAAGATAAAGGCATGTATGCAAGGTGAAGATAACGAACAGTGATCAATCTCATAACTCCAATGAGCAATACAAAATAGATAGATGGGCAAACACGGAACCCTGGACACACATGTATATCATATTTATATAGATACTGTTATGTATAGCGACGGGATCTTTCGCCCCCTTGGGCACCCGATCGCTATGCTGTTTTGGTTTACTATTTTATGAGATGAGTTAGTCTACTAGATGGTTTGGCGGCATCTGCAGCTACAGGCTCCGCAGAGGTTGCAGCTACAGCCTTAGCTGCGGGCCCTTAAGACACAGATGTTGAATGTATTGTACCTTTGTCCTTAGACGACAAAGAAACTGTTTTTGTTGATACAGAGGTCTGTGGGAATAAATCATTCTTACAAACTTGAGTCGGCATATTCTTCACTGAGGATGATTTTAACCTGTTGCATATGATGGCAGATTTGGTTTAGGAACATTGTGCATATTGAAAAGTTTTTTGGCCTCGTGGTAAGTTAAGCGTGTGTTTGATTTAATCTTTTGTATCTCTTATTCTTTAATTCAGACTGGACATTGTTTAGAGGAGGCCATGTGGTCACTTTTGCAGTTTTTGTTCCCCACCGCAACGCGCATGAGGGCATAGAAATACCAGTGTCCGTGTATACGTCCCACTTCACTTTGTGGACTCCTGCGAAACCGCTCAACGGATTTTGTTCAAATTTTGTAGAATTGTTCGTCACCATATGTAGTACATCATCTTATGTCGCAATTTTGATTCGACAATTTTTACAGGAGTTATGGGACTTTGTTGAATTTGTACATGCTACACTATAGAAACACTTTTTGGACGCAACTCCTTCGAAACCGCTCAATGGATTTTGTTCATATTTTGTGGGATTGTTAGTCACCATGTGTAGTTGATCATATTGTGCCACCATTTTGATTTGACAAATTTTACACGAGTTATGGGACTTTGTTGAATTTGTACATACATGTATATAGTACACTATAGGAACACTTTGTGGACGCAACTCCTCTGAAACCGCTCACCGGATTTCATTCAAATTTTGTAGGATTGTAAGTCACCATATGTAGTTGATCATATTGCGCCGTCATTTTGATTCGACAAATTTTACAGGAGTTATGGGACTTTTGTGCTTCAACTTTTTTTGCGGCGGTGGGAGACATAGCTACGTATAGCAATCTTGTTGCATTTGTGTTGATTGTGACTTTTCCATCATGCCCTTCCTCACCACACCTGAAGCAGGCTTTGAAGCCTTTACATTTTGTTTGGCCAAATCCCTGACATTTTAAACAACGCAGCAGATTTGGTACAAACATTTCTATTTTAATTTGTTCAAACCTGAATCTGATATTTGTTGGAAGAATTGGCATTCCAAAAGTTAGTAAATAAGTATCTGTTGGTTCATTGTTCTCATTCCATTTTTTGTAAACCTTTTGACGTTGATCATTCCAATTCCTTTTGGATTTCCTGTTCAAGAATGTCATCCAAATCGTGATCTTTGTCAAAAAGGATGCCTTTACTTTGATTTACCCCATATTGGGATTTACCAATGACACGTATACCAGCTAGATCTTTCAAGCTCAGCAAGGAAGTAGAACATTCTGTTTTTTAAAACAGATTTCAAATGTTTGACAGATTTTGGAAATTCAATTATTCCTTGTAGACCTTTTTGTATAACAAAAGGCGAGACCTTTGCTAAAGGCTGTGTCTGTTCGTCTGATAGTTCTGCTTCAAGTGTGATGAAACGGGACCAGTGCTCAGTGACAGGGATAATCTGCTCATTATTTAGAGTGGTATCTAAAGCTGTTGAGAAACAACGTGTTTTTAAGTACATGTAGCCATAGTAAAATGAATAATATTTCGGATTCCTTGCTCCCCGCCCGCCTCGGAGCGCCAACAAGTGCGATGTCAGTTCAAAAGGACTTCCAGTAAGACCGACACCAAGGGGATACAAAACATCTATACTCTGACAAAATTTATCTGATTGACCCTAAGCCATCGTTTGATATATACATATCGACATGGAAGTGTTGGCGTATTGGAAAATTGCAAAAACGGGATATATACTTATAAGGGCATTGCAAGGACATCAATACTATGGCATGAAGATATTATCAGCCCGGCACGACCCGTCCAGCAGAAGGCGGGGCCAAAGTGGAGTGTTGGTCAATAGACAATATAAATCCCAGTGTCTGTAAACCTCAGCCACCAGGATCCCTCTCTCTGTCCCTTCGGGTTGCAACCCACGGTAATCTGGTTGCCCCTATTTTGTCGCCTCTTACGACAGGCAAAAGGGGTGCCGAGGATTTATTCCTTTCACACCCGGGTCCACATGGGGGCCTATATTTTGAAGTGCATTGAAAAGTGACATCGGTTTTTGGACGTGCTTATGGAGAAAATTGACCTGTCAAAAGTACAAAATAATGATAAAATAATTGTGCTTTTGCCCGAACTTGAAAATGTTAAGGGGGATTTATGAATTGAAACTGCCTCATTTTTGTACATGTACCAGTGCTTGTATGATTTTTGCACTGGCCTTGAATTTTTATATTTATAATTAAAATATAATGAAATGGATCGTCTGTAATGAGGGTTTACACAGCAGATTATTGTACGTGTCTATTGTGTACGATAACATCTGTGTATTGACCTCAGTTTGAGAAGATTATTTCCAACTGCGTACATGAACGTATCTTGTTTCTTATCTCACAAGGAAATACAGATTGTATATTGCTAGACTTCACATTGGTTTACTGAAATGTTTCAGAGGTGTTTGGTAGGGCTTTTGACTTTCGCATTAATTTTTAATTGCAATGTATGTTCAGCAGTGGAGTGCAATTTTGATGGAACACGAACAGTAAAACATTTTAACGAAACTCGAGTAAGTAGCCAGCTTGCAGTTAAAAGTAATCTGATATCAAACATGAAAAAATCTGAACGTGGCTTTGTTAATATCCGATATAGTCAATAGAAAGCAAATTTTGGCAAAATATTTTTTTGGTTTATTTCCTTATAGATGAAAGGTGAAGATAAACAAACAGTGATCAAACTCAATTTATCAATGAATTACTGAGTAAATGGAAGTGTTTTGATGTAAGATATCTAATACCCCTAGTTTCTTGGGACATGGCATGAACTTGAAAGGACGACATTTCAATGGGGAGATAATACATGGCACTCACAAGTATGGTCATTGAAGCGAGGAGGTGATGGACATCTATATTTAGCGTACACTGGATACTCGTAAGTAGGACAGTTGGTTTCCCGTTCAACTGTTGGTTGTTCCTTTTGAGAATGCTTTAGGGGCTATGGTCTACTAGTTCCAAAGTGTCAGAAGATTCACTTGTCCGAATATTTCCTAGTCCGAAGATTTATGAGCACGAAGAATTACTAGTCCGATGATTCACTAGTTCGAATATTCACTTGTCCAAAGATTTACTAGTCAAAAGATCCACTAGTCTGAAGATTTACCAGACCGAATATTCATTAGTCCGAAGATTTATTTACTAGTCCGAATATTCATTGTCTGAAGACTTACTAATCCGAATATTCACTAACCCGAAGGCCCAGTAGTTCGAGGGTCCACTGATTGCTTTCACGGAACATTTTGCTTAAGTGCGACAGGATCATATCTGCTAAAGATCACAAAGTACGACAACGTAGCTGAAGACACTGCTAATCGATTCGCTACTTAACCCATAAACGCTAACAATGCTAACTGGCTTGCTGTAGCAACGTAAAATGGCTGATAAATGTATATTTTAGCTCACTTAACTGTGACAATATGCTTGACACAAAGCACGTTTATGGTCTGACAGAGTATTATGAATTTCAAGGTGTCTAGGTCAAGGTCATGCAATTCAAATTACAAATTGTAATCATAGGAGTTGATCAAAGAAAACTAGAGACATGCTTCTTGCTGAACAGGAACTATGTCTTCATTAGTTTTGATCTCATTTGAAGCTAAAAACTTTTGGTGTCACCTGTTGTCTGGTGTCCATTTATTTCTGTCTATCTGTAAGCCTTATAATTTTAAACTTATTTAGAATCAAAAGGGCCAATTTTTAACCAAACCTGACACAAAATATTCATACATGGGGGTTGAGGGGACTCTAATTTGTTCGCTGAATTGCCACACTTTTGTCAAAGGAAAGATGTGTAGAGAACAGTAAAAATAGGTTGGTTTTCAAAAACAATTGGTCCATAAATTAAAAGTCATGCAATAATGATGTCACAATCTGTTTACCTTAAGTACAGAACGTATGTAATATACCATTCCATGCAATAGCAAAGATCGGTCGAGCTATTAATAGATTACCTAGCTAATATTAGAATGATGTCATTGTTTAAATGCCCGTATGTCATACAAGCTATCTTTGTATGAGTAGCCATCAGTGAACTGTGAACAACCTAAATAAAAGTGATTAATCTGAATATGTCGGATTGCTGAATGGAAATATACCATTATCACTTTCACCAATATCAAATCAAATCAATTGGTTTTTGTTGCCAGCTGTCTTGTGAATTTTCAGGAACCACTGGTCAAGTAAACATGGTAAATACCCATGTTTTATGGACTATAGTATATATTTGTACATGTAAATAATAAACAGCTTAGAAATATAAGTATCAATTTAATTCATATTTATAACACAAGTGGTAAAAGCTTTCTTGGAACTGTGGGGTCATAAACAAGTCCATCTGGACTGCATCCTAATTCTGGCCATTCACTATTAACCCAGAAGCCAGTTTTGGTCACCTTAATATCTTGACATGACAGTTTCATGTGACTGGCATAATCATTCCTGGCTTGGTCCTCGTTGTCTTTTCCGAACTGAATGTCACTTGTCGAAAATGAACGTAGTCCCCAAAGGTATGTACTTGTATAGTTATATAACTTCCGCAGAGTAGCATCTGTGAATGGGGACTCTGTCCGAACAAGATTTCCTAAGGAATTGGCCACTTTTGCAGTGGATGCAGTGACTCTGAACCATCGATTCATTTTCCAAATGAGAGAATTTGCTTGAGATTCTGTGCCTGTGATCATGTGAACAGGTGTGCTGTAAGACTTGCAGTTTTCCTTTATATTATTAAAAAGTTCCATGACTTTGTCTAACAACACACCTTCCCTTGACTCATCAACCTGGTAATCTTGATGCTTGTATGTTAGCAGTGTCTCCCACATTGAAGTTTTACTGGTTTTCATGCTAGTATATTTCCGATTTGCTATGAATGAATTTTTGTTTTCTAGTGGCGCTGTTCTCATTCTAGTGGGTCGTGGGTCAAAGTCGCCTAGCTTTGCTTTATTTCCCTTGTATGAAGGATATGCCATCTCGGTCAGTTTACCAGGATTTTTCTTTTTTGAGCCCTCTGACCACGAACACGGTTTACTGGTGCAAGCAAAAGGTTAATTTCCATTTTCCAAACAGTGTTTATTTAACTGTAGCAAAAGTGATGCCACATGATTACAACGTCCTAGCATTGAAGCTGGACATGTGCAACTTGCATCTAAAAGAGCTCCGCTTACATTAGAAATTGTCACATGAATACTTCGACTTTCCTGTCTCATTGATGCTACTACTTTTGCTTTTAAAAAATGATATTCTTGTTTATTATTATACATGATATTGGTGACACTGCCACTTTTAACATATTGTTCTCCTTTTGTCAATGGCTTTGATGTCATATGAGACAGGTCAGTATCTATTTTTTTTTTTTTTTTTTTACCATTTTCACCTAAAAGAACAACACTCTCCAGTAGATAAGGGTAAATATGACCATAGTTAAAGTTCTTTGGCACAGTTTTAGATGGAAATGATTTCCACCCTAACAATGGGGGAATCAAAGGATTTTTTGTTTCATTCTTGGTTTCAGATTTTATTTTGTTTGCCTTTATTTCACACCATTTTCCTTGATCAACAGTCAAGTCTATTTTTTCTTCCTTTCCTGCCTTTATTGCATCCTTGCACCTACAATAAAAAAAGCCACGTTTATCCCCATTATAAGGGCAAAAGTTTCGCACACAAAATGTACGGGCTTGGTTATAACTGTTTTTTTCTCCAAAATTATATTTTGTTTTTTAATAAGTAAAAACAATTAAATGGATCAACAAAATACTGTAAACAAAGAACTTCCCATTTGATACACTTTATACAGCAACATTTTGTTCATTTTAATAAATATCATAATGTATCTCATTTAAATATCCAACTGTCAACTTATTGCCGTCTGTCCAATCATGTTTCTAAATGTCATTTACCTGGGGTCACATGAAACGGATCGATAATTTGTACACAGGTAAAGCGTTGTTGACAAAGGAAATGGGCGTAATACACGAGGTCACTCACCTTTGAAGGAGGTCATATTGATTGTCAGACGTCTTCAAGCCTCTGCATTCTAGCCATCTCTTTAATTGAACATTTCCACAACTTTCTAATTCATCAGAATTAATTTTTGCACCGGGAACATCTTCAGGTTTAAGATTTATTTTCAGGAATTCTTGCGTGGAAGCCATTGATTTTATTGATTTGTTTGTATGAGGCTGAGTCATGTGATACATATATGAATATTCATGACTATGTTTATGCATGACCGATCTTTGCTATTAAGATAAGTGCGAATTAAACTGAAAATCCGCACGAAATATCTTCTGTTTTGAATTGATTTTTCCCTTCAAATGTTGAAAACCAATGCAATCACATAAATATAAATAAAATGTACATTGTTCATATTATACTAATAGGATTAATCTTTTAGACTTCTAATGACTAGCCTTCAGAATTACTCAATATCCAGCAAAGAAAAGTATCTAAAAGTACCCTCGACTCTATTCCACGAAAACGTGGTAATTATATATAATATGCAAATCATGTATCGCTTGCTTCATTGAATGCTAAAAAAAATCCACAAGTAAATCGTGAAGTATATTGAAAGAAACAGTACACATTGAGTGAATTGAAAGATATAGTGTCATCAATTGGAAAACGTATATCAGAGAGATATCCAAAATAACTACAAGGATTTTTTTTACAAAT
The DNA here is from genome assembly GCF_947568905.1 of Ostrea edulis. Lineage (NCBI taxonomy): Eukaryota > Metazoa > Mollusca > Bivalvia > Ostreida > Ostreidae > Ostrea > Ostrea edulis. The sequence continues at coordinate 39,474,172 of NC_079172.1, read as the reverse complement.
TGAACTACATGAACTAGCATACACAAATGTAAATTAAACTCTTTTTATAATTATATAATAGGCGATGCAGTAGAGTCTGAAGAATCAGTAACATAAAACCTCCTTTGTGTTTTTGACTTGCTATGCACTAGTCCCGTGGGGATTCAGGTTAGAATAGGTCCTCAGTACCCCTTGCTTGTCGTAAGAGGCAACTAAATGGGGCGGTCCTTCGGATGAGACAGCAAAAACAGGTCCCGTGTCACAGCAAGTGTGGCACGATAAAGATCCCTCCCTGCTCAAAGGCCGTAAGCACTATGCACTAGACTGATTAGAGAGGAATACATTTTTTCTTATCAAATGTATCGATGCAATGTGCCAAGTTAGGTTGCAGCTCAATCAAACTAGCATGTTTTGTCCCGACTTCTTTAGAATCTTACAGTTATAAATATGTCTGTACCGAAACATATATCTACTTTGATTTGTAATCAATAATTAACCATCAGCTAATAACATACATAGAAGAGGAATACTTATTACATGTGTAAAATTCAAAATTTGCAGTTATTTTAATGAATGACTAGATGAGCCCACGCAAGTGCGGGGAATCACAATTACAAACATTGCATAAATTCACTTGAATTAAAGATATCGTTCATGAATACACTTTTTAATACATGTTTGAATTGTTGTGCACATGATTTGAATTCACGAACGAGATCTTTAATTCAAATGAATTTAAGAACAACGTTTGAATAATTGCATGCATTAGTTATGTTTTTATATGTTATATTTATTGTTATAATATATTAATTAATTAATTGTATATTGTTTAACGTCCCTCTCGAGAATATTTCACTAGTACGGAGACGTCACCACTGCCGGTGAAGGGCTGCAAAATTAAGGCCTATGCTCGGCGCTTATGGCCATTGAGCAGGGAGAGATCTTTATCTTGCCACACCCCCTGTTTTAGCGGTCTCATCCGAAGGACCGCCCCATATAGTCGCCTCTTACGACAAGCAAGGGGGACTGAGGACCTATTCTAACCCGGATCCCCACGGGATTTGATATAATATACACTAAATAAAATTTGATTCTTAGGAAGTCACTTGGAGCTCCAAATGAAATGTTTTATTATGTAACATAAATGACCTCTCTCCGTATTGATTGATGTTTTCCGCCACACTCAACAATTTTTCAGTTATCTGGTGGCGCCCAGTTTTTATTGGTGGAAGAGATAACCCAGATACAATGTACCTGGGAAGAGACCACCGACCTTCCGAAAGTAAACTGCCGACAGAGGTGAGAGGCCGTGTGCTTTTGAGTGCGATGCTCTAACCACTCGGCCACGGAGACCCCCTCTGAAAATTAGATAATGATTTTACGAATGCTATCGTAATCTGTCATACCGAATAATTGACCAAAGACAAAATGAACGGTCGTTCATAACTTCAGAATTTGAAACTCAGTATCGCGAATGTAACGGTAGTGTTTATCCTGCATTTAAGTGCAAAATTATGAATACACGTGGTTTCTTCTTGGCAAGCAGTGATCGAAAACATAATGTACTATATGAATGACAAACATTGGACATTACCAGGTAGTGTATAACCTAATTTCGGTAAAATATTTAAAATTTTAAGTTATCAGGCGCAAACGTCCCAGAACAGCCCCGGACCATTCGGTATCTGAGATTTTGGAAAACGTTCTACTTATTACTTACTTCTGTGTTATCACCAAACATGTTCAACCAAAATAAAGACTTGTTTGTGTTTATCCATGTGTTTGTACATATGAATTATTACAAAACTTCGTAACAGTGACCCCTATAATCACGGGAAAAATTAAGAACATCGAAAATATCAGATGAATATCGTATTTAAATATTTAAATTATTTTAAGCTGCCATTAAAAAAAATATCACGATGTGGAAATGTGTATATCACAAGGGGAATGCTGCATTAATATTTTTGAAGGAGTTAGGGCCCTTGGACTTAGAATTATTTTATTTAAGTACATTGTCTTCGCAACTTCTCCTAAACCCTTTGGGGAATTTTAATGAAACTTGGTACAAAGAAAGATCACAATGTAGATCTATGCATATTGTAAGGGGAATGCTGTCCATTTTTTAAAAAGGAGTTGCGGCCCTTGGATTTAATTTTTTGGATTCAAAATACTTGGTCTTCGCAACTCCTTTAGGTTAAGAGACAGACGGACGGACGACAGCGGTATAGTAACTTGCGCCCGCATTTTTATGCGAGCGTATGAAAAATAGTTAAAAGCGCGCCAATAGGAATATCGATATAACCACAGCGCATAAATAAATTTTAAATAAATTGCAACTGTGACATTCTCTCCTGCTAGGGAAAAGGGCTCCTGACATTTTAAAGCAAAAAGAAATATATATTACAATGTTCAATTGTCCATATGACAATTTGCAGACAAAATATTGAATTTAAAGAAAAAGTAAATCTTTACAAACGCAATGAACAGCATGTGACATTCTCCCCTGACACTATACAAAATAAACAGGAGTAACTTGTTGTACCCACTCACCATGCTTGTTGGGTGATCTCACCTGTCTGGAAGAACGTCTAGGGAGAGGGTTGGTGTATCATGTAGTGTGGTCTACTTGCTCTCCGCTGAGGAATGGTGTATACCTGCCTACCTTCAGAATCTGAATCAGAAAATTCAGTGATTGAACCAGTATCCTCACAGTCCTTACATTCACTTCTAGGTGCAGAAGTAGGTATGACAGGGGTAGGGATAGGGCACCGGTGCTTGAGGACAGGAACCCCCCCCCCCCCTATATAGACTTTTTTTCCCATAAATCATCTTTTTATAACATATTAGCAATCTAACTCATACCATCGATCCGAAAAATTACCGAAAATAAACGTTTTATAAAAATTCGTAACCCACTCTATATATAAAAAACAACAAGGTTGCCAACTTCGTCTGTCAACTGAGAGGCACTACCAAGGAATTCTTTTTGAAATGCCCTATAAAACTGTATCTACCAGTAAAAACGGTGACATCACGCCGTAGTCCGAATATTTCCCTCACTAAAAATCTGTATGTCACTCTAATATAAGTTCGTTCATTGGGTAAAATTATACGATTTTCACCGGCAAGTTATCGTTTTTTGAACTGATCAAAGCTTGGTCAACGGAAGTGGAGGCTTTATGTCACCTATCGCAAGAAGGATAACTCCGCTGGTCCTGTCCTCAAGCACCTGTGGGATAGGGGTAACATTACAAGTTTGATAAGTTATTTTGATAGGCAGTGCCTCGAAATCTATAATAATCTGCTCTGTATCTGACAATTTGGGTATATAAGAAATAGGCAATCACATATCTCTATGCAAGGTCTTTGATTTGTCCTTCTAATTCCCATTCTCTTTCTCCACAATGTACACAGGTATTTCAGGACTGGACTGTTTAACAATATAAGGGTCTCTGGCCCACTTATCAGCCAATTTATTTTTGCCCTTTAAATTCACATTTCTGATTAATACACGGTCACCGACCTATGTTGTAGATTCTCGAACCTTTGCATCATATGATATATGTTTTTATGACGGCTAACGTCTCTTTTTACTTCTCGGGAAGCAACTTTGTAAGAAAATTCGAGTCAATTCTGAAGTTTTTTCGCAAAGTTATCACTACTGTGAACTTTCTCAGGAGTAGCATAGTGCAAGTCGAGAAATGAATCGATAGCAAATCGAGAAATTAATCGATAACAAGTCCAGAAATGAATCGATAGCAAGTCCAGAAATGAATCGATAGCAAGTCCAGAAATTAATCGATAGCAAGTCACGGATGTCTCCAAACATAAGGAAGAAAGGGGAATAACCCGTAATTTCATGCTTTGTCGAATTGTAAGCATGTGTCAATGTACTTACATATGACTTCCAGTCATCTTTGAGTTTATTATCCAGCGTAACAAGCATCCTAATTAGAGTTTGGTTAAACCTCTCAACCATAGCATTCCCCATGGGGTGGTAGGGAGTTGTTCTGGATTGCTTTACCCCAGCTATCTTGCAAAGCTCTCGGATGACGTGGCCTGTAAAGTTTCTGCCTTGGTCGCTGTGTATTCCGTTAGGGAAACCATAATGTACAATGAAATTGTCAAACAAAACCCTAACAGTTATTTTATCGTTTGAGTTCGAGTAGGGAATGCAAAAGCACAGCGGGTAAAATGATCGTTTATTACCAAAACATTTTCAAAACCTCCCTTACACTTTAGTCCATACAAACCAAATATCAACATGGGCGCCTTTGTCGCAGGGTCGCTTCAAACAACACAAAACTGTGTTTTGTCACTGGCAATTACTAGAAAAAATACGAAAACACTCACAAACATGCACTCAAGACGATAGACATATACATTAAACACAAGACATAAACTAAGACATTAAAACATTTACGATAAACGTTGATCATGATATTAATACGACTGCCAGTATAATTACATTATATTTAACAAGTAAATGAATTACAAGATAGATGTACATCTTACCAGGTATCCAGTATTATAAAAGAGTGAATCGATATGTGTGACCCAGGACTGTCCAATATAACCGTATTGGTATATAAAACTTAGAGTGGGGATTTTGGCGGGGTTTCTAACAGACCTGGGGTAATGGTAATGCATTGTAATCATTACATTTTTTAAAAAAAGTAATGGGGTGTAATGTGTAATGCACCCATTTTTGAATTACAAGTAATTGTAATGTAATGCATTACTTTCATAAAAATGCCAGTAATGACCATTAATTTTCAATTACATTTGAATTACAAATCATTTCTTATTTCATAAAATAATCAAAGTTTTTCTTTTCCCTTGCCCCTGTGGAAAGACTTTTCAGCATTGCAGGTAAAGTTTTCAGACCAGAACACTGCTCTCTCACTGACAATACTTTTGAAAATCTGATGATGATAAAATGGAACTATAATGTGTAAAATAACAAATATACTTATTCACAATCTGATTTAAAAGTTAACTTCAAATAAATTGTGTTCATAAATGTTCTTTGTTGTTTGTTTTTGTTGTTTTTTTCATTTTAATGTGTAATGTAATTCGTTACTTTAGCAAAGTAATTGTAATTTAATTAATTACTTATATGAATGAAAGTAATTACGTTAATTGTAATGGTGAAAATTCCAATGTAATTCAATGCATTACATTTTAAAGTAATTGTTTGATTGATTAAATATTGTTTAACGTCCCTCTCGAGAATATTTCACTCATGGAGACGTCACCACTGCCAGTGAAGGGCTGCAAAATTTAAGGCCTATGCTCGGCGCTTATGGCTTTTGAGGAGGGAGGGATCTTTATTGTGCCACACCTGCTGTGACACGGGACCTCTGTTTTTGCGGTCTCGTCCGACGGACCGCCCCATTTAGTCGCCTTCTACGACAAGCAAGGGGTACTGAGGACCTATTCTAACCCGGATCCCCACCCCAGGTCTGGTTTCTAACTTTATATAGTGTAAGGGTTAGTAACACATGCAAAATTAATTAGTATTCGGTAAAATTCATTGGTCCGCAGTATTTTGAACTCAAGACAACTGGTCAGTCAAACGTAAAGTTGAATTTTTGAGGAGTCAAACTGTATAACAATTATTTTTCTCCCTTTGACCTATTTTTACTTAGTACATGCTGTGCATTTGTTCCCCTTTTCTTGTAGAATTTGTTTAGCTTTTCGTCAGCCACATTGCCGTTTGAAAATCCTGTGCACACAGGAACAGGTTAATGTAAACAAACGGAACTACAGTGATCTCAGAATAAATCCCTTTTCTTTAAGCCGTAACTCGCAATTATTGGAAGTTATGATAAAAATGGCTAATATTTGTTTAAAAGATATGTATCACTCCCTCCCCTTTAAAGAAAACGACCAATAAAAAAAGTAAACGCAAAAAAAAAAACAAAAAAAAAAAAATAGATTGGGCAACAATATTGGACTTGAACTGGGAATGTATGCTTTAAGGTAATGATTGCATGGGTCATTGAAAATTAATGAATCTATGAATTTTTTTTATTTTTTTTTTTTTTTTTACATATTTTGTAGTTGACAGTATCTATAAATCATTATGAAAGTATCATACACTGTATATGGTTTTCACGGAAATTGTGACGCTACGGTTGTCATAGTAACCCCTATTGTTGACTTTCCGTAATAAATGGTACAGGTATTTCAGGTGATGTTTAAAACAGATAGAAAAGGGGTAAGGGATACAAATTTTATATCAAATTGAAGGTAAAGCCAATATATAATTTGTAATAATATGGCCATTTATTTTTATATGAAGTAGAAGCAGGGTTGCTTATGAGCAATTTCGCAATTTTTAGAACGCAATTATTCACCAAAGCAGACATATTTTCACTCCCTGAGTAAAAAATGACCACTTAATTAATTTATTTTTTTATTTTTAAATATGTTTTAACATATGTTAGGAGGAATTTTTCCTGAAATTATCAATATTGGTTTTCAGGTTTACTATGGCGCTATGATCACTATAGTTACCCTCTCCTCCTTACATAAATGCTGCAGGTGATAATTACAATAGATATGCATCTTACATGTATTTATTTCAACTCATATTAAAACTATGAAAATGTTTTGATGTTTATTATTGAATTTATTCCACATAGAATGGTAGTACTGTTGCTTTTGAGATGTTTTTATTACTTTCTGTTTGAAATTACTTGTATATTCAAGCTTTGTAAGCGTATGTTAAAAACGCGGGAAATGTAACCCATCCGATGTAAACTGTACATTGTGACGTCGATACCTGCAACGTCTTTATTTTTTCCCCCTCTCCTTTCAAACCAATCGATTATCAAACAATAAAACTTTCTTACTTTTTATATTATAAGAAATAACTGAACTAATTGAGAAAAAGATATTAACAGTAAGCGCTGCTTTTCAGAATACACACTTTTTGATTTCTCTTAACATCCACGTTACATAGTAGCATTTTAGATTTATGTGCACTAACATAATATATATGTTATAAAATTCATAGCATTATATATTATGATTACAATAGGCTAGTGGTTTGTGGATTAAATTTACGTGCTGCAAGACTGGAAATTAACAGGGGGAGGGGGGTTACATGTATTATGGAGACTTAAGGCCTAATGGCTATTTTTTTTAAAAAGATAATTAAAACATAAGGGATTTTTCATTTGTATTGTATTTCATTTGTATATTTCTAAACATATTTTCACTTTACCCTGTGTCTGGTTATAGCTGACATGTCTGCTTCCATCGTCTGTCATTATTACTGCTGCTTAAGCGCTTGACGTATTACGGAAACGAAAATAGTCTCTTTTTAGATACTACATGAATAAACCACGTGATGCCTTGCAATCACTACCTTAAACCACAAGGCCACCCAGGCAGGTAATTTAAAGGTTTCACGTTTGACAGGCTGCTAAGTCTCAAGGTAAAGTTTGAGAACGATATTTTCATATTTTAGCCATTTTCAACAGAAAACCTTAAACCAAATTTCCTCAAACGTACTTATGTACAGTCATACTCAAATAAAACAATTTCAGTGTTTTATTTCTCGTTTAAGGTGGACTTTAGGAACAGTTTGCAATTTTTAAGACCCATTACGTTACATCTGTCACTGCGACGATTTGGGGAGTACCTCGCACCCCAAATTGTCGTCCCACTTGCTGCAACTATATGGAAACTTCATTTACATGCAAACTGACCCTTTTTGATAAAGGTTCTTTATAAGCAAGACATTTTAATCTTTTACTTCGTTCTGTTGTACAAGTCTATGAAAGATTTACTATGTTCACAGTATTTGTTATTGTTGTTTTGGTTGGTAGTGGTGTTGTTACCATTGAAATAGTTGTATTCGTTGTTCTTATTGGCGGTGGTGTCAGTGTTGTCTATATGATTTTTGTTCGTCCAGTCAAAGAGAGAGAGGGGGGATTGTGCATAGCAGATTTGTTAATGACCTCAGATTATATTAGATTACGCCTTTTATGCGACGTTTGGACACTCGTGAAGACCTCGAGAAACACCTACACTTCCTCGTTATTTTTCAATATATTTTTTAACTCGTTGAGCTCTCTCCTTCTCCATTTATCGAGAAACACACCCACACTTCCTCTTTATTTTTCATATTTTTGTTTGTTTAACCCGTTGCTTGCTCTCGCTCTCTCTCTCTCCATCCACTTATGTTTGACTGTAACTTTATGATTTACGCACGATTTGTTTTACATTATACAATTATGGACTGCCTAGCAGGGTGACATCACAAATTAGCAGGTCTTAGTAGGGTTATCACCGGGCGCCTATGCACCCGAAGGTGATGACTCTACTCAGACCTGATAATTTGTGATGTCACCCTGCTAAACAGTCCATAATAGTTTTTTATATCCTGAAGAATTTGAATGTTAAAATAAACTACCACACATTTATTGACTTTTACCATGTATTTTTTTTTTTAATCTAAAACGTCAACATATTCGTAATACCTTTCTCTGCAGAAAATTCTGATAACTTTTCAATAGTTTTCGATGGCTGAAATTAATGTTCCCTCAACTACATATATTATTTTGTTTTACACCCAATGTCATACATTTATTAGATAAGTATGTTAACGAAAGCAAAACATTGAGGTTTGAGAAAGTTAAACGAGAGAAAGGTTTCAATTGTGACGTCACAGTAAAATGACGCAAAAAACATAACGTCAAACGTACACATTTCGTAACATATTTCAAGACTTTTCTTCTCGATTGTTATTTGCGAGCGTTAATGTTGACGCTGAAGTTTATGATTCACGATCCCACATATTTTCAATTATATTTTAACAGAGTTTTCTCGCTTGTGCCATTAGAAGTTATCTTCTAGAGAAAGACAGTTGTCACCCTGCGCGTGAGGGAGACATCACGAATTGTCTCCCTCCACGTGACCAGCCCTCGCCCAATGAAATTGACTGTATTATTCTGAAGGATAATATACAATTATGGACTGTTTAGCAGGGAAACATATAGGCGCCCTAGGGTGATAGCCCTACTAAACCTGATAATTTGTGATGTCTCCCTGCTAAACAGTCCATGATTGTACATGTATATTGTACTTGATAAATAAGACATTTATTAAGCCTATTCATGCATGCAATGTTTCTATTTTTGTCATTGCGCCTGTTATTTGTTTGATACTTGTTGTAGTTTGGAATTGGTTGGTGATCTTGTACACAATAACAATTAAAAAAGTCCCCCCTTCCTTCCTCACCTCCATACCTACCAAAAAGGCAAACAAACACCAATCATAAGACTTACATGTACACACCAATCATTATACACACCAAATAAAGAATAAAGAGGCATACGATCAAAGGAGGGGAGGACGAATATTGGTCAGAATGCATTTCAATGCCCCATTTAGTCCGGCATTTAATATTTTATTTCTCTTAAAACTTGTGGACGGTATGGTCACAAAATACAGTTTTACTGTACCTTTGGAAGTATGAACTGGACACACATGGCTGTCATTTGATTTGCATTAGATGTACCAGTGACAGTTCCTTTTAATCACCGATTTCATACCAAATAATTCTGATCAATACAGGTAAAATCATGCATGACATGATGTCGTACATATGTACCTGTACAGTACGTGCGATAACATTGTTTTGACGAGGTGGAAATTCAGACTATACAACTTTATGGTGTATTTTCTTTAGACCCCAGACACAGTCATGCTCCAGCCCCCAGACTGGGATGTTGAGCGGTACTGGATCCTCGTACATTATGACGGCTGAAGGAAGATATGAGGGTAAGTCGTGTCAGGAAACGTTTTAGCATCTTTGTATATACATGTAATAACATTAAGTGGCAAGAAATGAAATATACAATATTCGTATTCGTGATTTCCATCCACTTCCAAGATGATATCAATATTCTTTAAGAATATAGTGAGTTTACGCCCATACGAAATAAACTTTTTAATAATGTACAATCAATGAAAGAACTTTTTACAAATATCGACAATCATTATATTATACAATATTTACAAGAATGCGATTTTTACAGAAACATTTGAAACTTTTATATACAACCGTTTCAATATATACAATGAATGATTTTGTAACCTGTTTATGTACTTTTAAACTTTTATGTCCGTCGGATGGGACGTTAAAGAGAGTGTCCCGTATCAGGGATCACAACCCCATGGGCACGCAAAAGATCGTTTCCCAGATGTTCGAAAAGGAGTAGGCTCACTGGGGACCGTCAGGAAAACTCAAACACTCACAACCAAACATATTTCAATTAGTTAACCGGCGTAAAATGGCTGAAATATTGCCAAAAAATGACGTAAAACATCAACAATCCGTTAAGGCTATGTCACACAGCCACTTCGTACAGCTTGCGCATATTCCACGTATGAAATTTCGGTCATAGGTGATACATACGAGATATACGTAATTCATAAGTGTTCACACGTTTTCCTTTCGTTAATGTGCGCAGATGTCCGTCGGGGGTTTCGGCAGACGGCTCTTTAGTGAGATTTCGGTTTTGAGCTGCTAAATTTTTGGTCGATTGAGATTTACGCAGTTATGCGTATTTTACGAAGTTTATACGCAATTCTTATGTAAATGTTGCGTAAATCGTACGCATTTGTGCGTGATTTTTGCGAGATGCATACGCTTATGTTTGGCTTTCCACGACCGTTTCACGTATGTTTAACGGACCGTTTCACGCATGTACCACAGATTTATCACTTTCATATCGCATATATGTAACCGGTCTTAGGTGTACAGATAATCCACAAGATTTTTAAGGTCGTAGATTTGTTTGATAGTGGGAAACAATGAAAACAACCCAGTTTATGGAACTAGGCGGCAGCTTCCGAAATAAAGGTTAAGCTGCTTAAAACTCTTTTGTGATGACAGGTGTTGGTGTTAGCAAACCCTCTATAAATCAAATATACTTTATACCTTTAAGAACTCAATTGATAACGACAACACCCTTTGGAATCTCTTTCAAAACTAGATTTCCTGAACTATGTCATAAAAAGAACTATGGAATTCCCGTCAGGACTTCCTATTGGCTAGAACAAAATACTAAGACCAATCAGATGACAGAACAAGTATGACACCTACGAGATACATGAACTAATCCAATTCATGTTTCAACCGCACCCTTACCGATTAAACCATTATATTTAAAAGGGGTCTTTATAAGGTTTCTTTAACACACAACACAAAGTTTGTAAGCAGCTCAGTGCAATATGTATTGAAGTGAATGAATGTGAATGGTAATATAAAATATAAAACTAAACTAAGTACAACTACCCCCCCCCCCCCCCCCCCCCCCCCCCATTGAGAAATAACGGTCTCGTCATTTGCTACAAATAGTTACGGGGAAGGTAATACTTGCAACTAAGAATAATACGCCATAAAAAGTAGTTGACTTGAATTTTATTTAGATAATTTCAATAAATGAGTTCTCTCTTTACGTCGATGTGTGACCTCTAGCATTTCCCTGAATGTCTCTAAATCCTTGCTTCTCCTGTCATGGGTAACCTGATATGTACATGGTACAGTGTACTCAGCAAGTTTCTTTGGTGGCTGCTTGCTCTTAGCAAATCTTCGATTGATTCATTCTTGCTTCACGTCTCGCTCGAGAATTTTTCACTCATATGGAGACGTCACCAAGACCGATGAAGGGCTTCAAATATAGACCTATGCTCGGCGCTTACGACCATTGAGCACTTAGGGTTCTTTATCGTGCCACACCTACTGTGACACGGGACATCCGTTTTTAAAGTCATCTCCGAGGAATCGTGACATTCACACCTGATGCCGAGCGTTTGGCGATGGAACTGTCACTACCTGTTTTAACGACTTAGGTCTGTCGGGAACGGTATTCGAACACTGGCCTTCCGCTTGCGGGGCGAACGCTCTAACCTCTCGGCCAGCGCGGCGGTTTGTCGACGTTGAGCGCCAAATTTGTGAGTGATCTTGGATGTAAAAATAATACACCAGATGGTTAAGGTCGTAGATTTGTTTAATAGTGGGAAACAATGAAAACAACCCAGTTTATGGAACTATGCGACAGCTTCCGAAATAAAGGTGAAGCTGCTTAAAACTCTTTTTTGATGACAGTTTTTGGTGTTAGCAAACCCTCTGTAAATCAAATATACTTTATACCTTTAAGAACTCAATTGATAATGGCAACACCCTTTGGAATCTCTTTCAAAACTAGATTTCCTGAACTATGTCATACAATGAACTCAGGAATTCCCGTCAGGACTTCCTGTTGGCTAGAACAAAATACTAAGGCCAATCAGATGACAGAACAAGTATGACACCTACGAGATACATGAACTAATCCAAGTCATGTTTTAACTGGACCCTTACTCATTAAACTATTATATTTAAAAAGGGTGTTTAGGTTTCTTTAACACACAACACAAAGTTTGTAAGCAGCTCAGCGCAATATGTATTGAAGTGAATGGTAACATGAAATATAAAACTAAACTAAGTACAATTACCACATATACAGAACACATATCGCGTTAAAATTACGTAATTGACGAACGAATCACTACTACTACTAATAATATCCTTTATTTATACAGGATTGTAGTCCTGTCTATAACGTATATACATATCGAGAACATATATCACAAAACATGGAAATATCACAATTTATATACAGATAAAAACTAAATGAAAAGAGACAATAAACACACGAGTATCATTGAGGATCAAAATAATATTTGAGATAAGCTGATTTAAAAGATGTGTTAGGTGTGCATTTTCTTATAAAATCTGGTAATGAGTCCCATAAAATTGCTGCTGAAATGATAAAATATCTTCTAAAATATTCTGTTTCGGCTCTTGTAACACAAATAAAATTAGTAGAGCTCTGTTTTGTATTTCTTGTGTTTACCTCATTCACAAATCTAAAAACATGCAAATATGAGGTAAAACTTTAAACATAAGAATAGTTTTTCGATAAATAAAATAGTCAATCAAAGGCATTCATCTCTAATTTGATAGCATACAAGAAGCTGACACTTAATGAGGTACTTTGATGTGTAAAATGACCCTTGCTGCTATCTTCTGTAATTTAAAAAGCCTATCAATATTTCTTGTCTTGTTTTTTTGTATCCTGCCATACTGTACAAAAATAATTAAAATGAGGAAAAACAATAGTATTGTAAATTTTGAGTCGTGCCTCTTTTGACATAAAGGCACGCAATCTCCTTAAAACACCTAGTTTCTGACTAATTTTTTTATTACATAAGGCATCTGTGTGGTAAGACATTCATCGATGTAAAAACTTAAAGGTTTGGCACATTTGACATTTTCTATAAACATTTCAACAACATTAATACAAAGGTTTTTACATTTCGATAATTTCGGTGACGTTCCTATTAAAATACATGGGGTAGTCTTTAAATCTATCGTCAATTTGTTCTTATGCATCCATTTCATAGAATTTAATTATCCTTTAACTTTTTTCTATCACATCTAAAGATTTATCAGAAACATCTTGCGTGGTATCATCTGCATATATATTGACTGTACTGTGTTTGAGACATGTTGGGTAGTCATTTACAAACAGAATAAAAAACAGAGGACCCAATATAGAACCCTGAGGGGCTCCGATGGCAACATCTTTTACTTTGAGATGTCCCTTTCCATTTGCCACATTGCGATCTTTCATTTGAATGAAAGCATTTAAAAATATTTTCACAAATACCAAAAGATAAAAGTTTGTGCATCATAATTCACTCTGTCAAATTCTTTGCTTAAATCAATAAAAAGTACACCTGTAAGTTCCCCTTTATCAATGTTCTCAAGCCATTAATCAATATTACGTAAAGCAGTTTCGCAAGAATGATTTCGCCTGAACCCTGATTGATACTCTGTTAAAAGATTAATTGCATTAAAATACTCGTAAAAAGTGTTTTAAAACATGTCTTTTCATATTTTTGCTTATGATAGGTAAAACAGATATTAACATGGAATTACCCCCAGATTTGAAAAGCGGGGTAACCATAGTTTTTTTTTTCAATTCATTTGCAACGTCACCCTCCTGTATAGAGAAATTCATGGCGAAACACAATATGTCAGCTACAACAGCAATACACACTTTCAGTAATTTTACAAAAATTTCATCCATACCTGTAGCTTTTGAACTCGACGTACTTTCAATTTATTTCTTCAACAAGAAGCCCACAGGCCATATCGGTCACCTGAATACTAGTGAAAAAGTATCATTACTCCCATGAGCTACTAAATCTAGAAAAATTTCCTGTTCTGAATATCTAAGCTAAATTCTAATGTTCCGCAACAGTATAAAACAAGATGTGTTCTTAAAACTTCGCTGCCCTCAAAAGTGCATACACTGATGAAAGACTTTAAATAATAGTTGTATTTACATTAAAACAACAAAAGATATGACTAATCCTAAAACCATAACCATTTATTCCAAATTGACTATTCCAATTCTTTGAAATTTAGTATGAAGAATCGTTGGGACAAGGGAGACATAAATTGTAAATTTCAGGACTCCTGCACCCCTGGGACATTAGGGACGGGGCAAAAACTGCCAAGAATTGACCAATTTTAACACATTTTCTCTAAAACCACAAATGTGTAAGAAAACGTAAATGCATAGTGATGTAGAGCAGGAAGGCGTCTAACAAAATTGTAAATTTCATGATCCTTAGGGTAGGGCTTCTGACCCCAGGGCGGGGTCAAAATTGGTAAATAGTTTTTACGTTTAAAACACTTAAAGCTGTATGGTCCGAATCACATTATTTTTTTCCATTTCGTAAAATCGCTATTAAATGATCGCACGTATGTAGTTATGAGGCTGTATGACTTATCATACATTATTTCACCCGTTTTAACCAAAATTATTTGATTTTAAATCGATGTTTACAAATAACCGCGTCACTCTGCCATTTCAATTGATAGTCACATGATCAGTCGGTGGTCTGATCTGTGCAAAGCTATGTATTTTGTTACAAGAGTATCGTGTCATAAGTTTAATAGAAATAAAAATATCGAATACCTCTTAGTAATTCGTTGTTTTACGCTCTTTCAGCCTTAAAACTAGACAGTTGCGTATGAGTTAAGACATCATGTTGGGATTCCCCTGACGCGCGTGGGTCTATTTATAGACGTCTAACACTGTATAATTTATGGGATGATTTATATATGTACCACACTGTATTTACTTTCTAAATAATATTCTCACAGTTTTCTTTTACATGCAGATGTTTTCAAGTACATGTGTATGTAATTAAGGGAAAGTTAATAACTCTATAAAGTAATTAATCTGCTTTAATGTAATTATGTACAAAAATAATACATAAACATAGGATCATACAGCTTTAATTAACATCCTTAGTGCTATTGATACTAAAGATTCTAAAATTGTAAACTTAATGATCCTAGGGTAGGGGTTTATTGTATTAGGGCTGTGCCCAAATGGCCAGTTAGTAAATATGTGAACAAGAAAGTTTTTAATTTCTTGATAACTATCATTTTACATATTTTAAATTTGGTATGAAGCATCTTTTGGGCAAGGGGAACGTAAATTGTAAATTTCAGGACTCCTGCATCCCTGGGGCCATACGGGCGGGGCAAAAAACTGCTAAACATTAACCAATTTTCTACTCTACAACTGCATATTTATCAGAAAAACTAAATGCATAGTGATAAAGAACAGGATTGCCTCTACCAAACTTGTAACTTTCCCCGGGTTTGGGGTTTTGACTCCAGGGTGGACCAAACTTTGTATGTATTGTTTATATGTTCTAAACATTTAAATGATATCTGCTTTAATGTTATTGATACTAAATTGAAATTAAATGGATATTGAAAAGGAGTAGGTAGTCCTTTACCAAACTTGTAAACGATCCTAGGAGCCAAGGATTTGGTATAAGGGTGGAGCCAAACTTATTATGGTGATTATTATCTTTATCATTTGAAGGACTTCTTTAATTTGCTGATACAGAATATACACTGGATGCATATTCAAGAAAAGCAGAAAAGAATTAATAAAAAATGGTGAATTTCACAACCCATGGGTTATGACCCTAGGGTGGGTCCAAATCACTCATATCGTTTAATGTTCAATGTTGATACATATATTACATGTATATTATGTAAAGCCTTTCATCAATGTATGCGCTTTTGAGGGCATTGAAGATTTTAGAACACATTTTGTGATACCCCCCGAACGAAGTTCTGGGGGGTATATAGGAATCACCCCGTCTGTCCGTCCGTCCGTCTGTCTGTGCAGATTCGTGTCCGGGTCATAACTTCTTTGTTCTTTGACTTAGGCATACCATATTGGGCACACAGGTAGATCACCATGAGACGATGTGTCGAGTATCGTCATGACCTCTATATGACCTTGACCCCAAGGTCAAAATTAAAGGTGTTTTTTTTTACAATGGATTCGTGTCAGGGCCATGACTTTTTTGTTCTTTGACATAGGCATATCATATTTGACACATGAGTGTATCACCATGAGACGATGTGTCGAGTACCTTCATGACCTCTATATGACCTTGAACTTTGACCTCAAGGTCAAAATTGAGTACAGGGTTTTGACATAGTCATACCATAAGACACGGGTGTATCACCATGAGACTATGTGTCATGTACATTCATGACCCCTTTCTGACCTTGACCTTTTATATCAAGGTCAACATTATAGGTTTATGCCATGGATTTGTGTTCGGACTATATCTTCCATTTTCTTCTACAAAGGCATACCATATTTTTACACTAAGAGAAGAGGTAATTTACACCTATTAACAACACCCTTTGGGAGATTGGGGTAAGCGGGGGGTATTCTTAGTGAGCATTGCTCACAGTACATCTTGTTTGATACTGTTGCTGAATATCAAAATTTAGCTTAGATGCAAGGTGAAGATAACGAACAGTGATCAATCTCATAACTCCTATAAGCAATACAAAATAGAGAGTTAGGCAAACACGGACCCCTGGACACACCCGCCGTGAGCCATATATCCTGATCAGGTAATCGGAGTTATCTGCAGTCAAAATCAGTGTGCCAAGAACGGCTTAACAATCGGTATGAAACACGTCAGACAGCATTTGACCCAATGCGAGGTTGTACATGTATAGACGAATTACATCGTTATAACGACCATAGAATTTGCGAAATGCTGACTTCAATCGAGACTATTGAAACCCCTGTACCATCAACTTTTTTGTCAGTAGCTTACCTGGATTTAAAAACTGACTATACGCAGAACAACCTCTTGCGTATCGAATCATTTGAGATATATGAACACCATATGCAGGTGATCATAGAATATTGCTACATAAATATGGGAAGTTGACGATGGAAAAGCTGAATCATCCCGTCATACAGTTGAGTTGTCAGTTTGCCGTTAATGTCTACTTTCAATAAAATATCTAAGTATGAAGCAGAAGTGAACGACTCTGTGATGTCCTTTATTTCGAGCTCACAGGGATATATCAAATCGACATATGAATGAAAGCTATTATTGTTAATAGATCCAACGTCATCAATATATCTAAATGTCGAATTGAAGGCCACAGCGAGAGATTTTTTCTTCTCGCGTAGAAGTTTTTGAATAAATTCTGCTTCATATGAATATAGAAACAGGCCAGCTAACAAAGGAGCATAATTCGTGCCATGGAAATTCCAACAGACCACGAAGATATTGTCAATGAGGAACTCTAGCATATTTTTTATTTCAACTTCAGAGTACTTGTGCGTGGAATCAGAGTTTTTGAATGACTGATCACTAGATATGAATATTTCCGTTTCCCGTTTTTGTTGAAGAAGCAACTGTCTGTGATGTCAAAAAGTCAAAGTAAATTTCAGGACTCCAGCACCCCTGGGGACCCATCGGTGGGGCAAAAACTGCCCAAAATTAACTATTTTCATAAATCTTCTTCTCAAGAACCACATAAATCTAAGAAATACTAAATGAATAGTGATGTAGAGCAGGAGGGTCTCTACCAAAATTGTAAATTTCATGATCCCCAGGGTAGGGGTTCTGACCCCAGGGTGGGGCAAAGCTTGTTATATAGTGTTTATGTGTAAAACAGTTAAATTACATCTTCTTTAAGGATGGAGTCTTGTCAACTTCATTGTAATTAAAAAGTTTTCATTTTTTCACAGAATGTGCATTAAGATACACTTAATTCAAAAAGATGAAGAAACCATGGGGTCATCAACCTTAATTTTGCGTCAAAGTGAGCGGAAGTTCACTTTCTAAAAATATCACTTTTTCCGGATAAAATTGCAAAATTGAACCATACCTTACACAATTGTTCATAGAAAAAATTCTTGATGTTGATTTTCAAATATTTTAGTATGAATGTACAGTATGATATAGCAATTGTATATTTTAGGACAAAATTTATTAATATATACCCCAAACTTTTTCCTATTCTAATTCGAATTTCCTCTGTCTAATTTTAAAATTTTACTTTTTTGAGCCAAAACAATAAAAGTTCTTATGAAAATTATACAATGACCATATATTTACAAATTCCTATAATTTTGCTTAAAGATGGGCAATTCCTTATAGTTTATTCCTCAAGAAAAAAAAATTGCAAGTCATCACCCATTTAAGAAAGTAATTTTACTTAAAATGATGAGATTTATTTCAAATTCAAATTTTACATTCATTTAAAGCGACTACATATTATGATATACAATATCAAAATGTATTAGTGTTATAAGCAAATTATCAGTCATAATTTGCTATGATGCTTTGAAAAATATGATTTTTTACAAAAGCAACAATCACAAGCTAGCTGCTTTCGTAGACTAGAGTTTTCAAGCAGTCTAATCCGAATTTTCTCCATCATTAGTTTTTAAAACTGAAATACAGTTCTTTTTAAACTTATTTTTAATTATAACTTAGTTTGATGCATTTTAATGAATAAAAACACATTGCGTTGAAATTCAATCATTTTCATTTGAAATGAAAATGGAAATTTAATCAGATAATTTCATTTGGTACATTAATTTGTATCAAAATTCAGAGAACAATATCACCACCGTGTATATCATTACTGATGCAGTTTGCACATAATTTTTGCAGTTACTTTCCAATTCTTGCAATAATCTCTCTCTCTCTCTCTCTCTCTCTCTCTCTCTCTCTCTCTCTCTCTCTCTCTCATAAACAGAACATGTTAAATTGAGTATAGTATACAATAAACATTCATATTTGTTAACATGCATACATCGCTAATGTAAATGCAGAATTACTTTAGTTTGAAATTTTGAAACAAAATTAAGAGGAGCATCAATTTTCCAAGGATTGACTTCTACATTTTTCATTTTTGCTAAACATATTTCCATTAACATTTTCGATTTCTGTTATTTTTTAGTCTTTTGCTGTTATAGGTATTTTTGGAAAGGTATAGGTGGAAAACTTTTCTTCACCATACACGGCAGCTGTGTAATATGAGAATCTCTAGCTGGAAAATGAATTAACACCAAAATATAATACATGTATTCATTTAAGAAACCCTTTTCTCAACTGAACAATCAATTTGAATATTGGACAGGTAGTAAAAAGTAACAAACCTAATCCTTTTGATTCCAAGTCAAAGAGTACATGAGGAAAATGTTGCTGGCTGGAGTGCTGTTTGACAGTTGGCTCTGGTGCACGTACCATTGTCATATCAATCTCATCAAATGTAATCTCACACTTGAAATGTTCTCCTTCTCTCATCTCCATCAGTACTGTTGATTGCCTCCTAAAATTTTGATAGTCATCTTTATCTAGATTTAATGAAATGTTGTGATGAGAAGTCTACATTTTTAATAAAAGAAATGTATCAAGTTTTTATTTATTTGGAAATTAACTCTTCTGCCAGTTTTCCACTGTGAATTTACCCTAGAGTTTTCATATACCTTGTGAAAAAATTAGTAAATAATTTCAACATGCATAGAATGTTTTCAATATTTTTTTTTTTTTTTTTTTTTTTTTTTTGTTGCAATTTCAATGAAATAAAACATTGAATACTTATGAGCATCTAAATGCTTATCGTCCTTTCTACAGTAATTTAGCTCACCCAAAACAGTGGGCATCTAAGTGACATTGGACACATCTGATCAGTTCACCATAGAGAGAATTGTTATTTCAATATAAAATGAAAAGCATTCTATCCCTTCATTAAAACACTTCATGAATGCATTTTCACATCTCAAAAATATCTATAATAGTTAAAAATGATTTATTCTCAAAACAATCACTTATCTAAAAAACAACAAGAGGCCCATGGGCCACATCGCTCACCTGAGTCACCTTGGCCCATATCTGAAGACTTTCCATATATATTTGCATGTAAAACCCTAGTCCCTATTATGGCCCAAACTACCCTTTGCAAACTTGAATCTACACTATGTCAGAAAGCTTTCATGTAAATGTCAACTTCTTTGGCCCAATGGTTCTTGAGAAGAAGATTTTTAAAGCTTTTTCCTATATTTATATGTAAAACTTTGACCCCCCCCCCCACTTGTGGCCCCAACCTACCCCCCGGGGGCCATGATTTGAACAAACTTGAATCTGCACTATGTCAGAAAGTTTTCTTGTAAATATCAGTTTTTCTGACTCAGTGGTTATTGAGAAAAAGATTTTAACTATATATTTGTATGTAAAACTTTGATCACCCTTGTGGCCCCATCCAACCCCCGGGGCCCATGATTTGAAAAAACTTGAATCTGCATTATGTCAGGAAGCTTTCATGTAAATCTCAGCTTTTCTGGCTTAGTGGTTCTTGAGAAGAAGATTTTTAAAGTTTTTCCCTATATATTTGTATGTAAAACTTTGATCCCCCCTTGTGGCCCCATTCTACCCCCGGGGGCCATGATTTGAACAAACTTGAATCTTCACTATGTCAGAAAGTTTTCATGTAAAAATCAGCTTTTCTGGCTCAGTGGTTCTTGAGAAGAAGATTTTAAAAGATTTTTCCTATATATTTGTATGTAAAACTTTGATCCCCTATTGTGGCCCCATCCAACCCCCGGGGCCCATGATTTGAACAAACTTGAATCTGCATTATGTCAGGAAGCTTTCATGTAAATCTCAGCTTTTCTGGCTTAGTGGTTCTTGAGAAAAAGATTTTTAAATTTTTCCGTATATATTTGTGTGTAAAACTTTGATCCCCCCCTTGTGGCCCCATCCTACCAGCGGGGGCCATGATTTGAATAAACTTGAATCTGCAATATGTCAGGAAGCTTTCAGATAAATTTCAGCTCTTCTGGCCCAGTGGTTCTTGAGAAGAAGATTTTTAAATGACCTCACCCTATTTTTACATTTTTGTGATTATCTCTTCTTTGAAAGGGATATGACCCTACATTTGAACAAACTTGAAAGCCCTTCACCCAAGGATGCTTTTGGCCATGTTTGGTTGAAATTGGCCCAGTGGTTCATGAGAAGAAGATGAAAATGTGAAAAGTTTACAGACGGACGGACGCCGGACAAAATGTGATCAGAAAAGCTCACTTGAGCCTTCGGCTCAGGTGAGCTAAAAAAAAGTAAATAAAATAAAAAAGATTTCTGTAATTTGTTCATGATCAACCCCATTCCATTCAATAAGAGCAATTAAGATTTAATTTTTTTGAAATCCACATCATACCTTATGATTTACTAATTTTAGACCTGACTGGGATACCATACTTTTTCTCTTTAATCATAAACACATTTAATATAGTGCTTTTGTTGATAATGATCAACCCTATTACTTTTGATAAGAGTCAATTTTTAAAAAATCCACATCAGATGATTTACTAACCTGACTAGACCTGACTGGGACACCATACCTTTTCTCTCTAATTATAAACACATGAGCACTGGAATGGGGTTTTGAGAAAATGTGCATCTTTAATGCACGTAATTATCATTGTTTCATTGACGATGTTTAATTTGGTTGATACATAATTACGTCAGTGTACCTGAGTATTAAAAATTCATGTGAATGTGCGTGTACTTACACTGCACTGACTAGTAAAGAGTCTATTCTCTTTAGAGAAATCGAGAGGCATAGCCTTCATCGACTTTTCGCAAGCATTCATATTTTGATTCTGGAAAACGTGTAAATGCCGGAGTCGGTGACGGTTTATGCTTCGACCGACGTTTCGTCTCAGATGTACCTGGATTTACGCAATAGACAACTTGTTTTCAAACATTTAGCAGTAATGCACAAAACCGTCACAAGGAAATCAACACTTACTTGCTTTTAATCCATTTTCAACATGTCCCCTGTCCCGGGTTTAAATCACAACTCTGTTTACTTTCTCTTAACTGGTCCCCTATTTTGACAACTCCCAAGACTAGTTAAGGTAGTACTCTACATCGTCATAATGGCTGACTTCCTTTAAAAACATGGATGAAAAAATCGATATCAGCAATATTTGACTTTTTCTTTTCCACTTAAATACCTAGCCGAGTAGCTCAGTAGGTTAGAATACCGACTGCTGAACTGTAAGTCGCAGGTTCGAGTCCAGCAGGGGTTTTAATTTTTTTTCCAGATTACTTTCTATTAAAACTGTATTTTTTGACAAAATAAAGTAAATTTGAAAAATTTTAAATTCAAAATATTGTTGTACATATCCTCCACTTTTCATCTGCATCAAATTTCTCTGGTGTAGCATACCTCCTTAACGTAAACTCCATATGAGTGAAAAATTCTCGAGTGAGACGTTAAGCAAGATACAATCAATCAATCTCTTCTAGATGCCAAGTGTTTGTAATCACTATCTCTGTTTACATCTTAGGTTTGACGCAGCCATGGTACAAACGGGGCTCAAACTCATGACCTTCATGTTAAGAGGCAAATACTCTACCAATGAGCTACCGCAACTTAATCTACCAAAATTGACAGACTTGTGACTTACTTTTGTTTTGCGTCCAATCGTGGTTGCTTCTCTTAAGAGTCATCAGTTCGAGGGAGTTTTATTCAATGCCCGTTGATTAAAGCCATATAAGTGAGTGTTTTGTATCGTACCAACACCTACAGCGATTCGGAATCTCCTTTTGAGGTCCTATTTCATGGCGCTTAGTGAGGAAGTCCATGCGAATTTTAACGATAACCTACCCAATACTTGGGTTAGGGTAAGTTGATTCATGGTTTGACCCAGTTCGAATATACCTTGTATGGTGATGACAAGTTGACAAAGTCTACACCTGTAGTTCTTAAAACATTCTAAAAAGATCAATTTTGCTTATATAAACCTGAAATCGTATTGTAACCTGTCCTACCCGTGGAGGTCATTGTTAAGGATGCTTTGGTCTATTGTTCAGAATTCTAAGCTCATCTTATCTTTACTATAAAGTCCAATAAAGTGACTGTTCCGGCACTGCGTCTTTCGGGAAGGTTCAATACCACGTTAGATCGCGCCGGTTAATGAGAAAGTTTTCCCCAGTTTACTTTCGGAAGGTCGGTGGTCTCTTCCCAGTTACATATATCTGGGTTCTCTCTGCCACCAATAAAAACTGGGCGCCACCAGGTAATTGAAAAATCGCTAAAACTCATCAAAGATGCATATGACCGAGTTGGATTTTGGAAAATTAGGCACGCTTGCATTCATGAAAAACTTGCACAGACCCGACAAGCTCAAATCTATGGCATTTAGTGACAAAGTAATCTTGACCTCTAAATGTGATCATGTTATATAAGTTTCACAGAGATGCCCCTAGTAGTATGAAAGTTAGAGACCGGACGAGCTCAAATCTATGACATTTAGTGACAAAGTGACCTTGACCTTTTGACCTCAAAATAAATAGAAACCTTCCTCTTTTGGATGTTATCATGTTACATGTATGTAAGTCTCACAAAAATGCACCAAAATGTATGAAAGTTAGAGACTGGACAAGCTAATTGTGGACGCCGCCCGCCCGACTGGACGCCCATCCTTCGCAAATTTAAAAGCCGAAATTTGCTACGCAACTCGGCTAAAAATTGTTGAGTGTGGCGAAAAACAGCAAAAATGATAATAATAAAAACCCACGTTAGACGTTTGCATGATAAAGAACACGTACTGCTACGACCGTAAGCGACACGCTTATGACTAAATGTATGCCATTTCACTAACTAACGTATGTCGTCTATGTCAGAGTAAAACAATTCGAATGGGAAGTAAATCAGTGACTTCATTTCTAACTTGAAACAGCTGCCTTAAGAGTAGGCTACACTGATTACGAGAACCTTGCCCTGGTATACATGTGTTATGCCCGTGAGGTTAGTGGCATGTGTGACAGAATCAGTTTGCATGTATCCCTCCTTTCCCGAACACCCGTTTTATCCACATCTCAAAGGGCTGTTCTGGTGAGTCATATGGATATGGATTGCATTGAGGATAGCCACCTTAACCAAGCCATGACAGGTGAAATACTTTAATTTTATGCTGGGTTCATCGAAGGATTTAATAATTTCCGTTTATGTTTGTTTTACAAATTTTGATATTGGAGATGAGATGCATTTTATTCTTATGTGTCCTGCTTTAAATGATATTAGGCGACATTATATACCAGAAATGTTTCATACTAGACCTATTGTTATAAAATTTCATAATCTATTTGCAACCAAAAATGAAAAATTACTTTTAAAATGGTGTTAAATACATACAATTAATTACCGAGAGAGTAAATTCTCCGGTTTAAATGTATATGTAGTCTATTATTGTACTTATTCATTATCAAGATTGTGATATATATTTATATGAATTACTTATGCATGCTTGAATATTGTTTTTGAATGCTTGTTTAATATGTTCTCTTTATTATATACTTTCAATTTCATCTCTTCTTTTTTCTTCAAAAGTTTGCGGGCATATATCGACATTCCGGCCCGCAAACATTACGTCACAATAAAATTTCTACGCCGTTAAATTTCAAATTTTTCGTGTGTTTCATCTTTTACTCAGTTAAACCGATAAAGTTATTGTTAAAAATAAAATTATTGTTAGTTTCTAAATGAAATTGAAAGTATATAATAAAAAGGTTATACACTTTGTGTGGGAAATATGACGACCTCGTTTTTTGTCGCGAACGGACCTCGCAAGCGTCTACGCGCCAAAAAACTCGGTCGTCATATTTTCCCATACAAAGTCTATAACCTATAAATATTGTTCACAGCAAATGAGAAAAATAAAATAAAACTTGAAACAAAGCTCATTACCCTTTCTTCGGTGATCAGTATTTTCCAACACTGAGATCATAATATAGGACGATACTATTCACTGTATCCATAGTAAACAATAGCTTATTGTATCACAAACCATTAATATGAAAAGGTTATAATAACGCACAGTGGACGGTATCATAACTCCTTTAGGAATACAAATTTAAGGGTTCGGCAAACACTGACCCTTGAATACACCATAAGTTGGATCAGGTGCCTAGGAGGAGTAAGCATCCCCTGTCAACCGGTCACACCCGCCGTGGAAAACAGGAATTTGAAATCAAAATTACTATGTAAAGAACCGCCTAACAATTGGTATGAAGCACGTCAGACAGCACTTAACCTAACACCAGTTGTATTGGTAAATTAGATTAAGACAAATTAGATGGTTTCAGCTTCTCCATCGTCAACCCCTCTTTAGCAAGCATGCATGTGGAATATATGACTGTCGAATGAATGAAAGGTGAAGATAACGAACAGCGGTCAATTTCATAAATCCCATATAAGCAATACAAAATAGATAGTTGGGCAAACACGGACCCCTGGACACACCAGAGGTAGGATCAGGTGCCTAGGAGGAGTAAGCATACCCTGTCGATACGCAAGGACATGTTCTGGGTATGATCATATTTTAAATCGTGGTTAACTTCTGACAGGTAAGTTGATATTACAGAGGTTTCAACATTCTAGTGTAAAGTCAACATTTCGCGAAATATATGGTCGTTATAACGATCCATCTTTTTTTATAGTGCATCTAGGAGTCAGTAGTATTTGTTCTACTGTTAATTTTGGGTTCTTTATAGGAGTTATGAAACTGATCAGTGTTCGTTATCTTCCATTTTTCATGTTTCGGTCAATGCATCCCAAAAGTGTAAATTGTTTATCATTGACAATTAAAATTTAGGGCTGGGACGATTCAGGATTTGTTCGATTCGGTTCGGTTTCGATTCAAAACAGCACGATTCGGTTGTTTTTTCTTCTCCGACGATTCGGTTCATGTTAGGTTCAATTTATATGATTAAATCTCAATACAATTCTAATGAGTAGCATACTTTATTTAGTTTTATTCATGTTTTGTATAACTATATGTCGTAATTTGTAAACATCATATATTGCTGTTATAAGATTTAGAAATTCATTTCAAAATTAAGGATTATCTCCCTCTCGCATAGCTCTTATCCTTGAACGAATTTGACTCCACTTTTTTGGCACACTGTTTTTGCCTATAATAGCTCTAAAACGTCATTGTTATTTCGGTTGAGCATCACTGAAAAGACAATTTGTCGAAATGCGCATCCTGTGCATCAAATTTGGTACCGTATAAGTTTTACATCTATTCATAACTACACATTATAACGTTGATAGAAAAAGAAAACATTAACAGTCTATGTACAGCAAAATAGTTGATAATCCAATCTAAAATATATATGATATTGTTCTCATTTATATGTCAAATTTCAACAATTATATCAATTGAGAGTCGTTGAGAATATCTCTGTGACTGATTTACTTCTCTCTTATATTAACTGTCAAAACATTTAATCTGTGTCATCATCTACGGTGTTGATTTCACTCCAGCATTGATGGAAATGCTAAATGGCATGTAAAGATAAAGTGCAGTGATCTTACGGACCATATTTTGTTGGTATCCGAGTGGTGGAAATGCTAAATCTCAAACAGTAGTAATTTATATCTCTATTGCATAAAAATCCACATGTTTTGCACACCACACGGATGCCATATTTGTTGTTTTGAGGAATGTAAAATCTAAACCGAACCGAACTCCGGAATTTGTAATGGGTGCATCGAATCGAATGGTGTGAATCGCAGTGCCCCGAAAATTTCGGTACACCGCACAACCCTAATTAAAAAGTTGATTTAATAATCAACAGATAGAATGTGATGAATACAACTGTTTTAAAAACTATATGAATATTTTTCCTTATGTATATCAATTAGTGTTAACGTAACATTTGGATTTTCTTTTGTTTCCAGGTCGCTGTAAAGTACCTGTACCAACAAGTAAGTTTATTGATGTCAAAATTAATTGATATTATATTGGCGCATATTGGTATAATTATTATATGCATATCTCTATAGAGAAATATTGATATTGTGTGGTGAAATAAAAATCTAAAGCACTCCATAATAAGTTAAAAAATTGATTGCCATAAATTTGAGCTGTTGCTTTGTCGTTAATATTTATTTTCAATAACAGTGGGGAGTGTAACTATTTTGACACTCTTGATTAATTTTCATAAATAAAAATGTCTTTCGGATAAAGATGTATCAGTTAAAATTGTTTATCACAAAAGTTTGATACTTCTGAAAACTTTAAACCAGGAGAGTGCATCCTTAAATTCTAGACGAAATAAATCAAGCAGTAAACAAAATTTTGAAAATTCAAATGGTGGATTATTTTTATTTGATATCAAATATGGTCGTTATACATTGAATACCTTGAGATAACGTTTGGGACCCATGGGCCGCTTGGTTTTAATTCCAATAAACCACAGCTTTTTGTCCTTCTTTCAGTTCCCGTCGGAAAATAGTCAGAATACCGAACCAGCAAACATCAGAGAAGATGATTTAAAATGTTCATGTTTTCATTGTACATCCAGCATTTAAATACATTCTGCAGGCATATTTCCCAAGCATTGTTTTATTTTATAAGATTTTTTTCAAATACTTTTACTTGAGGAGAAATCACTTGGTGTTTCCTTCGACTTGATATTTAGATATTGATAAAAGTTTCATTTATCAACAATATTCTCTTTCATTCGAATGTCGAGTTGATGCAGAGGTGAAGACAAGAGGGCCATGGGCCACATCGGTGACCTTGGAACATATTTAAATATCTTTCCTTTATATTCGCATGTAAAACTTTATTGTGGCCCCAACCTACTCCCGAGGGCCACGTTTGTTTGTTTTTTTGTTTGTTTTTGTTTTTTTGTTTTTTACTAAATTGAATCTGCCTTATGTCATGAAGCTTTCATGTAAACTTTTCTGGCTAGTGATTTTTCCAATATATTTGTATGTAAACTTTTGATCCCCTACTGTGGCCCCATCTTACCCCCGGGGACCATGGTTTTTACAAACTTGAATCTGCACTATGTCAAGAGGCATTCATGTAAATTTCCACTTTCCTGACCCAGTAGCTTTTGAGAACAAGATTTTTAAATATTAACCCTATATGTTTGTATGCAAAACTTTGATCCCTATTGTGGGGGCCACAATAGGGATCAAAGTCAAAGTCAAAGGGGCCATGAATTTAACAAACTTAAATCTGCACTATGTCAGGACGCTTTCGTGTAAATTTAAGCTCTTCTGGTTCAGTGGTTCTCGAAACGAAGATTCTTCAAGATTCTTCCTATTAATTTGTATGTAAAACTGTGATTCCCTATTGTCGCCTCATCTTACTCTTGGGGGGTCATGATTTTAACAAACTTGAATCTTATTTTTGCATTTTTTGTGATTATCTCCCCTTTGAAGGGGGCATGACCCTTCATTTGAACAAACTTAAATCCCTTCACCTAAAAGTCGAAAATGTAAAACGTTTACAGACAGACGGACAACAGGCGATCAGAAAAGCTCACTTGATCGTTCAACTAATAACAGTAATAAATCTTTAACTCCTATAAAGAATACGAATTTGGCAAACATGGTTTAATGGAAACATCAGGGGTTGGATCAGATGTCTTATTAAGATTGTGTATTTCATGTTGATCTCTTGATCAGGTACCCGACGTGAGCTCTTTATCTTGATCAACTAAACAGATTTAATTAGTAGTCAACATTAATGAAAGGTGAAGATAACGAACAGTGATCAATCTCATAACTCCTATAAGCAATACAAAATAGATAGTTTGGTAAACACGGACCCCTGGACACACCAAATGTGGGATCAGGTGCCTAGGAGGAGTAAGCATCCCCTGTCGATCGGTCACACCCGCAGTGAGTACGTACAGAACAGCTTTATAATTGATATGAAATACACCAGAAAGTATTCAAATTAAGGACAGGTAGTCATTCTCTCACCAGAGGGCGCGTTACACAAGCTTCACATACACCTCTGTCAACACTTGGAATCACGTGACAATATAATTACCACGATATAAACAATGATTCTCGGTTTCCTTTCCCTTTAAAGCTGTATGACCCGATGTTCATGTATTATTTTTGTACATATTTACTTTAAAGCAGATTAATTACTTTATAAAGTTATTAACTTTCCTTTAATTACAAGCTTGAAAACATCTACATGTAAAAGAAAACAGTGAGAATATTATTTAGAAAGTAAATATGTGTGGTACATATATAAATCATCCCATAATAGACGTCTATAAATAGACCCACGCGCGTCAGGGGAATCCCAACATGATGTATTAACTCATACGCAACTGTCTAGTTTTAAAGCTGAAAGAACGTAAAACAACGAATTAATAAGAGGTATTTGATATTTTTATTTCTGTTAAACTTATGACACGGTACTGTTGTAACAAAATACACAGCTTTACACAGATAAGACCACCGATGATCTGAAAGTTTGAACTGGTCATGTGACTGTCACTTGAAATGGCAGTCTGATGCGGTTATTTGTAAACATCGATTTAAAATCAAATACTTTGGGTTAAAACAGGTTAAATAATGTATGATAAGTCATACAGCCTCATAACTACATACATGCGATGATTTGATAGCGTTTTTACGAGATGAAAAATAATATGGTCATTCGGACCATAAAGCTTTAAACGTTCTGGTAACAGGTGATACATCAGGGTCTTTTTATAGCCCACTGACACTTTAATACGTACATAATTATCACTTAGCTGTTTGTCTCTTATTTTACAACCTTTTATCGTATTTTTACAGTCTTTCTTACTTTTGATTCCATGTTTACATTTAAATCTCCACCACGTGAATGTCCTACATTCATACGCATATTACGAAGTCTTTCCAGATTTAGGATCAGAAAACGGCGATTTTAAACAATTTACAGTAAGCATCAATTCAATTGCACCAAAAACATTTCATTATATGACTAAATATTTAGTCCGAAACATAAATGTTAGATATAAGAAACTTTTACAATATTTCTGTAAAAAGCCTTTGACAGAGGTGTAGTGCGAGGAGCGCACGGAACTCTGGGTAGACAATGGACAAGTTGTTTTTGGAAATAAAATAAGTTTAAGGATTGTTGAATTTAAAAAGAATACTGACTTTAAACGAGACTGTTAAAACTTCAATATTTATGTAGCAATATTCCATTATCACCTGCATATGATGTTTATATTTCTCAACTGATTCGATACGCATGTTCTGCGTATGGTCAGTTTTTAAATCGAGGCAGGCTACTGACAAACAAGTTTACGGTGCAGGGGTTTCAACAGTTTGGTTTAAAGTCAGCATTTCGCAAATTCTATGGTCGTTATAACGATCTAGTTTGCAAATACAACCTATCATTGGGTCAAATGCTGTCTGACGTGTGATCATACAGATTGTTTGGCCGTTCTTGGCACACTGATTTTGACTACGGATAACTCTGTTTACCCGATACAAATACAACCTATCATTGGGTCAAATGCTGTCTGACGTGTGATCATACAGATTGTTTGGCCGTTCTTGGCACACTGATTTTGACTACGGATAACTCTGTTTACCTGATCAAGATATAGGTTTCACGGTGGGTGTCACCGGTCGACTGGGGATGCTTACTTCCTCCCATGCAAATGACCCCACCTCTGGTGTATCCAGGGATCCGTATTTGCCCAACTCTCTATTTTGTATTACTTATAGAAGCTACGAGATTGATCACTGTTCGTTATCTTCACCTTTCACCAACTGATTTGATACACATATTGTATTTGTCATATATGTTCAATCTGCCTATGGAAAACGCAGTTAAATGCTAGAATGCCTAAATTAGCTTTAATCTAACAATGTACATGTAAGCTGAGTTTTATTCTACGTAGACCTAGAGATGGATCGTTTGCCTCAAGATACAAACTACCTACAAGAGAGGTTCGGAAAGTTCCTGTATACAGTTGAAGTCCTTGATGGTGGATTGCATTGAGGGCTTTGTTATAGGGCTCCATATACTACATGTATACAATCGTAGTCTAATTTAGTCCGGTTTAGAGAACGACACAGATATAGTAGAGTATTGTTATCTGCTCCCCATTTTGTGTTTGCAACAAAACAGTGCGACATTTAATTCTGGACACGACAAAAGTCCGGAGTTTCGCCAACCCTTTTATTAAGGATATATGTACAAATAAACCCTTTACAAAAAAAGATGGGATTTTATGTTCACAAGACATGCACCAACATTTACACTTGTAACTATTGAGTTTTTAAGAAATTTCACCTGAAATCAAAAAAATCCCATGGGATTTTCACTCCCACCAAATATCCCATGGGAGAAAAAAATATAATTCCTCCCATAGGATTTTAATTCCCATATTTGAACTTAATATGGGATACAATGTCCCATAGGATGGAATGTGCCATAATGAACATGAAATGGCAGTTAATATCCTATTTGAGTTTGAATGGGATTAAATATCCCAAATAAAACACAGGATGGGGATTTTTATTCCATGAATATAACAATAAAACAGAAAATTGTATCTTAAAGAGTGTTGTTTGTCATGATTCTTAAAAATGTACTTACAAGCCAAGGAATGACATTAACTTTTAAATATATGTAGTAATTATAAGCTCTTATATGTAGGCCTATGTGTTTGTGAATAAATGTCTAAACAGCATGAGAAATATTATAGGATATTAGAGCTCTGCATTACTAAACTCTTTCCCATGCAATTTTAAGCGTATACATATGACCCTTTCACAAAAATATCCGTTTAAAATTGGATGGGACTATATTATCTTGAAACAAGCAGACAAGAACACTATGAAATACTCATTCACATGCAGTTGCTCACATTCACTATTTACAACCCTTCACAGGTCGTCAAGTGTGAATATGTTCACAGAAACCGGTTATTTTGTCTGTAATAATAATAGTATGGGTATATATACCATTCCCTAATGGGGAAAAACCTACAAAGATTGATACTTTACTCAAAACTTCGTTTCAAAATAGTTCTTAAAATTATCGTCACCCACCATCCTTGTGGTTGTATAAAGGGTAGCAGTATTATTATTACAGATTAAATTACCAGTTCCT
This sequence comes from Ostrea edulis, assembly GCF_947568905.1. Lineage (NCBI taxonomy): Eukaryota > Metazoa > Mollusca > Bivalvia > Ostreida > Ostreidae > Ostrea > Ostrea edulis. The sequence continues at coordinate 39,441,806 of NC_079172.1, read as the reverse complement.
GTGATATGTTGTTGAATTGTGAAATAGACATAGCTTACAACAACTTGTTTACATACTGTATTTTAGAATTAGTGTTAAGTGCTTACGGTGAAAGATGAACTCTGCTAGGTGATGCTAAGTTGATTAGTGAACTGAATCAGACAACTCAATGATTTAACAACACAAGAATCATTTTACAAAATGCATGCTTCTGTCCATCTTTCTCCCTCCAACAATCATTCATTCTCAAGTCAAAGTACTTTCTCCTATTGCTAACATTACCTTAAGCGTTGTTGAGTCCCTATATGTCCGCCTGCACAATATGTTCACCTTCACTAAATGTCCGCCCAATTTTGGGCCAAACTGTCCTTATACATGTATGTCCGCCTGCACAATATGTCCGCCCAATTTTGTTTTCAAAGTCACTATGTGTCCGCCCAACTTTTTTTACAAAGTGTCATAATATGTCCGCCTGATTTTTTAACGAACTATTACAAAAAGTTCACCCATATTAGAATTTAATTACTATATAACGTCGGTGAAAAGATATAATATTTCGAATTCTATCTGTACAAAACACATAATTCGACATTTATATAGTAGGCAAGCCTGCTGAGGGCATTACATAGAAAGAACCTTATTTTATTGCGTTTAGTTGTAAAACACAAAAGTGAATAAACGCAATGATCGTTTAAACACAATATTTTGCGTTAAGACTAACTAATCATTGCGTTTAATCGCAAACATTTGTGTTTAAACTCACTTTGCGTTTAAACGCAATATTTTGCGATTAAACGCAATAAAAGAAAGTTCTTTCTATGTACTGGCCTCAACAGGCGTCCTTAATTGCTGTGTCCGCAACTTTGTATTTTGTTGATTTGCGCAACGGTGTGCTGTGTAAAATGTTGTACGCAACTGCAAGTTGTGCGTTACATAAAATATACCATTAAGTGTTATGTGTCATCCCCACTGAGTTTTATTAAACAATTCTGTGCTGGCGCAATGACGCTTTGACGGACGACAGCTAGCTCTCATAGCGGGATGGTCCAACAACGTGATTTGTGAATTCACGAATATGGCATGTATTCTTTGCACTTTATGCCAGTGGAACAATGTGTTGAGAACGCATGTCCGTGTCGGTTTGTCATATGACTTGGAGTCTAGTTTAAAACGTGTTGTGTCAGGTTAAAATTTTAATTACATAAGCTACAACATGCTCTGTTGTGTCCGACGTACTTTATTTCAATAGCCACATTTCGCGTTTTATATAGTTCCGTTAGCGTGACAGTGTTTCTATGCCCCCGAGATCGACGATCGGGGGGCATATTGTTTTTGTCTTGTCTGTCATTCTGTCTGAAACTTTAACCTTGCTAATAACTTTTGAACAATAAGTGATAGAGCTTTGATATTTCACATGAGTATTCCTTGTGACACGACCTTTCCGTGGGTAGAAACATGTTTGACCCTTGACCTTGGAGTTTGACCTACTTTTTGAAAACTTTAACCTTGCTAATAACTTTTGAACAGTAAGCGATAGAGCTTTGATATTTCACATGAGTATTCCTTGTGACAAGACCTTTCCGTTGATACTAAACCTTTTGACCTTGACATTTGACCTACTTTTTTTTTTTTTTTTTTTTTTTTACATAGGTCATAACTTCTAAATGGTAAATGTTAGAGCTTTCATATTGTACATGAGCTTTTCTTGTGACAAGATCTTGTATATAAATGTCTAAACAGCATGAGAAATATTATGGGATATATGTGATGCAACCATGTTATGTTTAAAAACTTTTAAAAAGTGTGAGGGGTTATGTCATAAAATAACGCAATGTTTTCTCGATTAAATGTATATTTTTCTGCGCAAGTGTATAGGATAGTGATAATCAATCATAATAGGTATGTTTTTTTCCATACTTGTGAATGATTATTACCATTAGAGGTAGAACATAAGATTTGTAGCTTATGTGTTTAAACAGTGTCATTGGGGAATTCTTATTAAACAATAATAATCAATATTTTTAGAGTACTAAATGTTATTAACCCATAACGTCGAAAACACTTTGACAGGCGTCTCCCCGAATAAACGGTTAACCGACGTCTCGACTCTAGGGAAGTTAAGCTGTAAGTGTTCTAAACATCTCAAGCAATTTTATGGTGATAAACTTCTATGATTTTCGACATTTGTGTATCAATGTTCTGATGAATATTGTAGACTTTTTTTTATCCCTAAAGCAAAGTAATGTTATCACAAAATTTTAGGCCTACTTACAAATGCATTAACCTTGTACAACAGTCTTGTCAACTTTAATTATATCAAGAGCATTTGTACATTTCTCTGAGCATTGCTATATGAGGAATAACCGAAAGTTTATGTTACTAGATTGTTATAACGGCCGCAGTACAAAAAAACCCACATGATTTCTAATTTACTTTTCATCACGTTCTGAAGTACCACTATGGAAATAACTTAAACTCAAAGTATACTGATCACTCTCTGAATATATAAAATCTTAATCAAATGATGTTGTATCCGAAATAAAACAATCCAAACACTCCACAAACGATATTTACAGAAGACCAAGTAAAGTCACAGACGAAATTTTCTCTGCACATCTTCCGAATGAAGGAACCACCGAAGCTACTAGTATTCATCTTGGGTTTGAATTTCTAATGACGAGCATTTTACTATATTCTCATACTCCCTCTCATGTCTACAGTCATTAAACACGAATATTGATCATCCATATATTTTAAACCGGTGCTATCTTCTAACTGAAGACCGCCGCGGTGGTCTAGAGGTAGAACGTTCGCCCGCGTGCAGAAGATCGGGGTTCGAATCACGGCCACGACAGACCTAAATCGTTAAAACATGCAGTGACAGTTCCATCGCCAAATGCTCGGCGTCAGTTGTGAATGTCACAGGTCCTCGGAGATGACCTTAAAAAGGATGTCCTGTGTCACAGTTCATGTAGGTGTGGCACGCTAAAGAACCCTCTTCTTTCACTGGTATTAGTGACGTCTCCATATTAGTGAAAAATTATCCAGAGGAACGAAGATACAGAAATCCCAATAGATTTGTCAAAGAATATTTACATATAGTTTTGTGAAATATCTTATGTCATTGTAGAGATTCTTAAATTGTGCAATATTATATTGAAATCCATGTTTTGCCGCTTTTGACTGCTTTGGTGTTTCCAGGGATAACAATATGTTGGTTGTATATTGTTAAATGCCCCTCTCGGGAACTTCTCACTCCTAAGGAAACGTCACCATTTTCGGTGAAGGGCTGCAGAATTTTAAGCCTACGCTTGGCGCTTACGGCCTTCGAGCAGGGAGGGATCTTTATTGTGCTATACCTGCTGTGACACGTGGTCTCTGTTTTTGCTGTCTCATCTGAAGGACCGTCCCATTTAGTAGCCTCTTACGACAAGCAAGGGGCACTGAGGTCCTATTCTAACCCGGATCCCCACGAGACGGATACCATTATGACTTGGGATCCACCAGAACTCCACTATTCTATGAGGTGCCGTTTTAATATTTTTGAGGTATCAACAAGAAAATTATTGATATCAATAATTCCAATACCTGATATCAAAAAATAATTCTTGATATCAACAAATAGATTTTTTGATATCAAAAAATCATTTTTGATATCAGGAATTCGAATTCTTGATATCAGAAAATGATTTGTTTGATATAAAAAAAATGATTTGTATTATTCTGATATCAGAAAATTTATTTTTTGATATCAGAAAATAAGACTCATATAAAACTACGATCGACTTCATGAATGCCCCCTGTGACTATAAATTTGTTGCGAACCTGTAGATGCATGTAGGGAATAAATGGTTAATCCAATTCATTATGGCAAATTATTCTATATCTACAATGATCAGCACTGCTTTGTCCGCGATTCGCTATGAAATGAACGGGGTCAGTCCTGAAGAAGTGCAAACGAGACCCGAGGAGAATGATGGAGACGCACTGTACAGGAAGATGAAACTATCATATTCATACAATCTCTCACCAGAGGGCGTATGACGCTACGCTACAACACCTCTGTCAACGTCTGAATGTCAAGATTCATGGAAAAAATTACTTTTACCTATTGCATCATATGACTAATAATTTTACTAGTTTAATCTCAAGTATGTTCACAAAAACAACAAATTCCATGATTATTCTAGTATTATTGAATAATGAATATTTATATAAACCATTTAATTCGCTCAGGTGTCTCATATTTACCATCTAGATAATCTACTGCTTTTAAAAAATTCAGACAAGTGTTTGATTTGCTTAGATATTATCATTACAGTTTGATATGCTACGTTAGTTTTAGTACATTTTGATATGCTTTTTAGACGTTGACAGAGGTATTAGTGGAGCGTAGCGGGAACGATAACTCTGGGTAGAGATTGATATTCATATAGGCCTACAGTGTATATATTCCTATACGGCGTAATGTACCTATCACGTTTTCAACACTTCATTTCTACATCTTGAATATGTCAAGAGTTATCAAAAACCCTTATAAAATTCCTTCTATTGTTAAAAAAAAATCTTCAAAGAATTTGAAACATCAACGATTTTTAAAAAGCAGATCGGGCGCTGTAAACTGTAGTTCAGCTATTTTCTGCGGGTCAAGGGAGTATTCATTATTTATGAAAATATTTTTCGCCATTTTTTTTTTAATTTTCTGATATCAGAAAATATATTTTGTGATATCAAGAAATCAGTTTGAATTCCTGATACCAGAAAATCATTTTCCTCAAAAAGCAACTTTTATTGGCTATTTTTTGTCAATCTTAAAATCAGTCATCCAGATTTCAGATGAATATGTAACAATAGGTAATCTGAGAGCCTGATAAATTTTAAACCATACTTAGACAGAAAGATTGAATAATAAGCCTTTCTAGCTTTGTCCTTAAGGCTAGCACTTGCTTGTCTTAAACTTCCATTTGATGCAAATATTAATCCTAAATATTTATATTCATTAGTTATTTCAACAATATGTCTTCCAAACTCAAACAAGATGTGTTTGTGAAACACAAATGCCCCCGATAATTGCCAAGGTCACAATGACAATTATCTTGAAAACCGGTAGAAAGATCTTGTCACAAGAAATGCTCATGTGCAATATGAAAGATCTAATATTTACCATTTAGAAGTTATGACCAATATCAATTTTTTTTAAGTAGGTCAAATATCAAGGTCAAAAGTTTTAGCACCCACGGAAAGGTCTTGTCATAAGGAATACTCATGTAAAATATCAAAGCTCTATCACTTACTATTCAAAAGTCATTAGCAAGGTTAAAGTTTTCTGAAAGTAGGTCAAACTCCAAGGTCAAGGTCGCAGGGTAAAAAAATGTTTGTACTCTCGGAAAGGTCTTGTCACAAGAAATACTCATGTGAAATATCCAAGCTCTAGCACTTACTGTTCAAAAGTTATTAGCAAGGTTAAAGCTTCAGACAGATAACAGATTTACAGAATGACAGACAAGCAAAAAACTTGTAAGGACATTGTTTTTGTTTCTAAGTCTCATTATTACAACTGTATTTTAAACGAACTTTGCATCAATTCCACATTTGGTAATCGTACTTATACAACGACTGCCCTTTCAAAAGATGGAATTCTTCAAAACCAAAATTCTAATGTTCAGCAACAGTATAAACCAAAGATGTGTTCTTAAACTCCACTTCCTTCCTTTAAAAGTGCATACACTGTTGAAAGGTTCTAAATAAAATGTGTATTAACATTAAAACATCAAAACATACGATTAATTTCGACTCATCCTAAAGTCATGACCCCGGGTTTTGATTGAAATTCACCATATTTTGTACATCCTTTTCTGCTATTCCTAAGTATGCATTTATATTTTACACAGTATCAGCAAACTTACACATGAATACTATATACTAAGTTTGGCACCACCCTGGGGTCAGAACCCTTAGTCTGGGGATCAGCAAACTTACAATATTGGTAAAAGACTACCTGCTCTATCCATTTATTTTCCATTTAGTATCAACAGCACCCAAGAAAATGTTATTTAAGTGTTTTACACATTAACACTATATAACAAGTTTGGTCCCTTACCCCGGGGTTCATGAAATTTACAATTTTGGTAGAGGCCTTCCTGCTCTACATCACCATGCACTTAGTTTTTCTTACACATGTGCGGCTCTTTAGAATAAGATTTTTGAAAAATTGGTCAATTTTGGGCAGTTTTTCATAGGCCCCAGGGGTGCTAGAGACCTGACATTTACAAATATATGCCCCCCTTGTCCCGAAGATACATCATACCAAATTTGAAAAGAATTGGACTGGTAGTTATCTAGAAGTTAAATATGTTCAATTGTTAACGCACGACAACCGATTGCAGGTCACCTGAGTTTATTCAGGTGACCTAAAAATATGCTGGAGTTTTTCAATTTCATTAAAGGGATAGTAAAGGTCTGTTTGTTCAATTTTTTTGAAAGGTGAAGATAACGAACAGTGATCAATCTCATAACTCCTATAAGCAATACAAAATAGATAGTTGGGCAAACACGGACCCCTGGACACACCAGAGGTGGGATCAGGTGCCTAGGAGGAGTAAATTTAAGTGTAAAGGGGACAGATATTTCCTTTTGTCCATTTGAAGAATGGGGAACCACAAACTGTTCTCATGAGAATGATGTCGGTGTTTACTGTCGTGAGTAGCATTAATAACAGATGTTTTTACATTTCACTTGATTTGGAGATACTTGTATCAAAATGTACAATTCATACATGATAACAATTGTTACATTATATTACGACAAATAATCGTACAATTAATGATGGACCTAGAAAAATATATTCATAAAAGAACCATTTGTAATATGAATAAATATTTTCAATCAAAATACTGTGGAAAATTAGACATAAAGCAGAAAACCTTTAAAATTCGTTGAAGTATTACCAAAAGGTCAAAAGTATTTACGCACTGATAATTTTCACAATATGATTCATTGAGTATTACAATTTTTAAAGCACTGATAAAACTATTTCTACCACAGCTATCACTATGCAAGGTGAAGATAACGAACAGTGATCAATCTCATAACTCCTATAAGCAATACAAAATAGAGAGTTGGGCAAACATGGACCCCTGGACACAGCAGAGGTGGGATCAGGTGCCTAGGAGGAGTAAGCATCCCCTGTTGACCGGTCACACCCGCCGTGAGCCCTATATCCTCATCAGGTAAACAGAGTTATCCGTAGTCAAAATCAGTGTGCCAAGAACGGCCAAACAATCAGTATGAAACACATCAGAAAACATTCGACCCAACGACAGGTTGTATTGACAAACTAGATCGTTATAACGACCATAGAATTTGCGAAATGCTGACTTCAATCGAGACTGTTGAAACCCCTGTACCATCAACTTGTTTGTCAGTAGCTTACCTGGATTTAAAAATTGACTATACGCAGAACAAGCTCTTGCATATCGAATCAATTGAGATATATAAACACCATATGAAGGTGATAATGGAACATTGCTACATAAATATGGGAAGTTGACGATGGAGAAGCTGAAATCATCCCGTTTGCCATACAGTTGAGTTGTCAGTTTGCCGTAAATGTGTACTTTCAATAAAATATGTAAGTATGAAGCAGAAGTGGACCACTCTGAGGTGTCCTTTATTTCGAACTCACGGTGATATATCAAATTGACCTATGAATGAAAGTTATAATTGTTAATAGACAAAACGTCATCGATATATCTAAATGTCGAATTGAAGGCTGCAGCGAGAGGTTTTTTCTTCTCACGTAGAAGATTTTGAATAAATTCTGCTTCATGTGAATATAGAAACTGGTCAGCTAACAAAGTAGCACAATTAGTACCCGTGGGAATTCCAACAGACTGTTGGAACCCGGCCCCGCAGTCATAAAACTTTCAGAATTCTCAACTCAACTCTTGAGAATTACTCCGCTAAGAATATTCTCAAATCAGCCGTCATGAATCGATTTGAGAATATTCTTAGCTGAGTATATCAAAATCCTTGCCATATGCACAACTTCAATAACCATACAAACACTCTGTAAAGCAAGATGGTTCTCACTTGAAAATTGTGGGAGGAGTTGGCCGGACAAATGATATGCCCTCCATATAACAATAATTTTCAAATAAAGGAACAAAACTCCTGCCTGAGAGGTTAAAATTGCAACATGATCTAGATCGATCCACAAAGAAGCTACCTGTACATAGTAAGTTTCAGCTTGAGATGTGACAGAGGAATGAAATTAGGAACGGAAAACCCCAAACAGACGGACGGACGTACAGACATCCCTGTACAATAATACACCACGTCTAAAGAAGGACGTACAAAACTAGCGTTTCTTTTCTCTTTGACTCATATACAGTATGACATCTGTCTAAAACCAGAAATAGAGTTGTCTCTCTTTCAATATTATGGCGATACTCCAGTCGAATAACCGGGAACCAGTCGACCTTCTGGAAATAGATTTACTGGGTTTTCAAGTCCTACTACACTTCCATATAGCCCGGATCCTGCAGCTTTGGATCTTGCCTTATTTCCCCAATACAAAATCTGCTCTGCGGGTTCAGGGATTCTCTGATTCAACTGAGTTAAAAATACGCTACACCAAACATAATAAAAACATGTACAAGTCATCTGCAAGTTGGTGAAACGACATAAGAGGTGCGTAAAATTGAATGATGTGCATAGTAAAAAAAAAAAGAGTGAAAATGTTTTAAAAGATATTTGACGTCCCGTAACGTCGGACAAAACTGATCTTTTGCTCCATGCATTCGTGTAAACTTTGAAATAGATATATATGGTTTTTAAATTCTTATCATGATTGCTAGCATCTAAATGAAATAAAACCCACAACCTGAAGCACGCAGTCGTTTTCTCATAATTAATTATGTTTGCAAACTTTTCGAACACCCCTCGTATATATAAATATTCACATTTTCCTCATCAATTTTGTTGTAATGTTTCGAGTTCATACATCAATAACGCATGTAATACTTGCATAAAATTACTGGACTAAAAACCTGAAATTGGAGCCAACCACATTTGCTAATTAAAAGTTTCTGGTACGCTAATGTTGCTTTATCTTCACTAAGCAAGAGTCTCTGTCTCCTGTTTAAAACAAACTAAAAACAAATGAAATGTTGTGTATCGAAAATCCTTGAGAAGCGAAGCTCGTCGTGATGATTTCGATCCGGGTTAGAATAGGTCCTCAGTCTCCCCTTGCTTGTCGTAAGAGGCGACTAAATGGGGCGATCCTTCGGATGAGACCGCAAAAACCGAGGTCCCATGACACAGCAGGTGTGGCACGATAAAGATCCCTCCCTGCTCAATGGCCATAAGCGCCGAGCATAGGCCTAAATTTTGCAGCCCTTCACCGGCAGTGGCGACGTCTCCATATGAGTGAAATATTCTCGAGAGGGGCGTTAAACACTATTCAATCAATAAATTAATCATTCTATTAAATATTTCATTCTGTCATCGAACACCTATGTGAGGCATTCGCTATTCAGTGCAACACAGTTACAAACTGATCTCAAAGTTACCAGCACGATTGAATCTAGTCCCAATAATTTATTTAACACCAACACATATTCTTCGTGTTATTTTCATGAAATTGTAATTTTGTTGTATATCAATTTCTTAATGTTTAATGATTCCTAATCCTTGTGATTTTGTTCAACTAGATTCAAATCAAGATCAAGTCAACCCGTTTGTCATATACTATATCATAAACATTAGTAGCCATTGTGTATACGTTTGGTTTAATTTTTGAATAACAATTTATGATTGCACTCCCTCAGGTGACAAAAATGTATTTTGTTCTTTATTGTACAGTTTTTATCTGTAGTATATAGCATTGTATTCAGTTTATCTTTTGAGATTATTGATCATTGTCTAAGCATGAATGATAGAAAGCAAACACAAATATTCAGGTTTCCTCAGTTGATATTTATACAGAGTCTGTTGGCTTGTATGTTGTATCACATATATCTAAATCGTTGAAAATATGATAAAAATTACAATGTATCCAGTAGTATAACAAAGATAATGTATGATTTTTTATTTTACATGTATTTGAACTTGAATATCAATACTTATTTTTCCGAACTTGAATATCAATACTTATCTTTCCGAATTTGAATACCAATACGTATCTCTCTGAATTTGAACATCAAGACTTATTTTTCTTAACTTTAATGTCAAGACATATTTTTCTGAACATAAATATCAATACTTTTCTTTCTGAACTTGAATATCAATACTTATCTTTCTGAACTTGAATATCAATACTTATCTTTCCGAAATTGAATACTTGTCTTTCCGAACTTGAATATCAATACTTTTCTTTCTGAACTTGAATATCAATACTTATCTTTCTGAACTTGAATATCAATACTTATCTTTCTGAACTTGAATATCAATACTTATCTTTCCGAAATTGAATACTTGTCTTTCCGAACTTGAATATCAATACTTATCTTTCCAAACTTGAATATCAAAACACAAAACATACTGCTTCAAAAGGTGGAGATAACTAACAGTGATCAATATCATAACCCCTGTAAGGAATACAAAAATTAAGAGTATGGCAAACATGGACCCCTGGATACACCAGAGGTGGGATCGGATGCCTAGGAAGAGTAAATGTCCCTTGTCATCCTGTCATACCTGCCGTGGGCCCTATAACTAGATCAGGTAAACGGAGTTACATGTACATGTATAATTCGTAGTCATCTGTATGTAAAGAACGGCCTAACAACTTCTCCACTGGTTGCTGCTAGTGGAATGATGTCAGCTGATAGTACTGAAACAAGTACAAGCATGCGATACCAGATGAAGCTCTCAAGAAATGAATTATTGCATACAAAAGTACAGATATAACATGACATTTCACATATATCGTAAAACAAGGTTGTAGTGAACCTCCAGGGCCAGGGGAAAACAGTTCGTTATAAACAAACTTCATAATACACTAAAACACATACAAACTATATTGGTTTAATTAAAACAGTTCGTTATATCCAACATCCTCGATATTTTCCGATCATAGGGGAATAAATTTCACTTCGCATTAAGCGTAAAGTCGTTATAAGAGCGTTTACTATACCTAGACCTGTAATTACCAAATCAAAAGAAACCCTGCTATCTTGACAAGGTGGCAGGGTACATGTAGTTTGATTAAGTCCTGCAAGAGGTGGTGGTATGGCATGGGAGCATACTTACATTTACTGCAAACAATTCGGGGTTTCATACGAATCCATCAATGCTTCTGCGTTCTTTTCATCCTACTTCATGTTTTTGGTCAAACCTTTGTAAGGTAAAGTCGTTAGAAGTTCAGACTATGCTAGAATATTGCTTATGACATTATGACCACCTAGAACATTAAGCCAAAGTAAACTAACATAAATATATGAAACGGGGTCATTCATATATATATATATATATATATATATCACTAAAACTGACCAACGTCACGAACAACTGAATTGTCAAATATACGGGACAACCTGTCCCTTCTTCAGGACGATAGAGTATTTACATAGAAAAGTAAATCTTAACTGAAAAGGAAACTAAAACTACAACTAAACTACAAAAGCTGATAACAAACGTCTACATATTAAAATGATCGAGTGTAATATGTAGCAATAGAAAAATATGTTCCCATAGAGCGTCAAGACTAAACTGCTTAAGTTTTTTTCTTCTCGATTTTAAACACATAGAAATGCAGTGGCAGAAAAAGCAGAGGAGCACAGCTTTGAACGTTGGGTTTCTTGTATCATCAACATGCAACACGTAATCTTTGAGTTATGTTTTTCGTTTTCCGATGATCATTAAGACCCATGGGCATGCTATATACACTATTAAGTAGTGTATTATTGTTATGAATTGGGAGCGTGTGTGAATCTATAGAATCATAAAACATTTTTGCTGGTTTTTAAATCGTTTAGCTATAACATCTATATTCTTAAAAGCGTCGAGCGTAGGAAATCAATATTCCATGTACATTTGTATGCCACCATAACATTTTTATGTTAAACATGTGATACTGAAATATAGAATTGTGCATATAAAACACTATTCGGTACCTGTATAACATCATTAATGTACACAGGAAAAGAGAGCAACATCTTGATTTACGACTGAACACTCCCCCCACGAAAACGATTGATCCTATTTAGTGATTATAATGAGTTATTTTATTACAGCAAATCAAATTTAATCAAAATAAATACTGGTGTGGAATGGGGAATCTGAAGGTTCTTGCTAGAATTAGTGATTTTAGTATGCATTTCGAGGACATCAAGTTAGTTACTAGAAGCAGAATAAACTATACAAGTCTGAAGATCCCGATGTTATATTAGGGGCGAAATGAATGAAACCTACCACAAATATCAGGAAATAATAATTGCCGGTTGTTTGTGTATTGTTTAACGTCCCACTCGAGAATGTTGTACTCATATGGATACGTCATCATTGTCGGTGAAGGACTGTAAAATTTAGGCCTATGCTCGGCGCTTACGGCCTGAATCTTTATCGTGCCACACTGCTGTGACACGGGACCTCGGTTTATGGGGTCTCATCCGAAAAACCACTTCATTTAGTCGCATCTTACGACAACATACAACCACCCAACCACAAATGTTACGCAGTTCGTTGCATCTTGAGTAAAAGTCGGTGTAATATTGTGAATTCCATTAAACGCTTTTAAATTATTTCATGAAAGAAACTTTAGACAACCTCGTACCAACAAAACCTAGAATTTCACACAGGTGTAGAGTTCTAAACATAGTTTCCCACATCTGACATGTAACGACAATGTGTGATTGATTACCAGAAAGTAGTAGAGAATCTTATAATATATACAAGTACTTCGGTTATCAATATTTTGTGTGAGCTCTTTACCTTTGATCAATCTGACAAAACAACCAAGTTTCTTATCTTAAATATAACAGAATCACGAAATGTTTGAATAAAGAATACAAAATAAAGAGTAGGACAAACACAGACCCCTGGACAAACCAGAGATAGGACCAGGTGCTTAGGAGGAAAAGGCATCTCCAGGCGACCGGTCACACCCATCGTGAGTCTTTCTAATGTCAAAATTACAACCATAGATGGCAAGATGTATGAATTTGAATAATATAAGGAGTTTCACTGAAATATTTCATATTTTTATTTATTGATATCCAACCTATGGAAAACTGTCAAAATCTCATTTTGTTGAAAACGCTCAATAAGCCTGGTTTTCTGGTGGCTCATCACATATGTCAGTGAAGATTTTTATGTAATGTAAATTTAATGACAATCGACAAATATTACTTTGACAGCTTATGTCCCTTGGACGTCATTTTATATAGATTAGTATTGATTTGACAACCAATGATCAGAGGTATTAGCAATCTAAAATGGAATGCCCATTAATGTGTGTTAAAAATACCCCTCATTTGATACGAAAAGAATTGTTCAGTCGCTGCAACACTTAACATCGACACATTACAATGTCCAGTATTTTTGCTACCCTTTAAAATTCCAACATTGTGTAAAATCGAAATGTATAAGATGGGATTTTTTTTAACATCTCATAGCTCAAGGTTCAACTACATGTAGTATATTCTTATAGAATTATAATATCAGCCCCCCCCCCCCAACCCCCCCCCCCCCCCCCCACACACACACAAAGACAAAAATCCTATAGGAGATTTTCAGGAGCTTAGTACTTTCACAATCACATCATTATCCGGGGGCAGAAAAAAATTATACTAGCATAATTAATTCCACTATTTTTGGTAGAGTATTTAATCCTACATAAAACGGATTAGGATTAAAAATCCCAAACAAAACATGGTAGGATCTAGTGGTGTTTTTTCTTTTATCCCACAGTTCAAAGTGTGAGCTTAGTATCTAAATCAAAGTTTTTGTCGTTTAGCTACTTTTCAGCTCCCATCAACCAGAAGAAATTATCCTATAAATAAAATTCAGTGTGAATTTTTCCCATACAAGTGGTATCATCTTCCAAGAGATTTTTCCCATAGGATGGTGACGGAATTTATAAGGACTAAAAAACCATTCATTCTCCAATATTTTCGTCCTTAGAGAATGATGATTGTTATTCTGAAGTTGTATGAGATATAAAAGACAGACATAAACGGTATAAATATTCTGAATATTACTATCAATCCAAATCTGAAAATGATGTGAAGCGCTAAGCTTGGACTGAAAGTAAAGAAAATGTTATTTTTGATGTCGTATAATCTACATGGTTAATGAAAAGTTAAAGACAACAGTGTCATAGTACTGACTTATTATATTTCATTATACTAAAGTGGGTTTGTTGTGTTGTATACAACATCACAATTCATTTTCTCAAACATAACCATAAAAAACATCTGAATATGTGAAAGGATTTGCGTCTATAACGCATGGAGCTGTGTACACTGGTAGAGCGTTCGCTTCGTAATCGGGAGGTTAGTCTTTGTACATTGCATTTAGGACACTGTGAAAAATAGTAATATGGATTTTCAATGACATCATTACAATTGAAAACATTGAGGAAAAAATAACAAGAAAAATATGGGGCCGTGTTTGCCCTACTATCTATTTTGTATTGCTTATAGGAGTTATGAGATTGATCACTGTTCGTTATCTTCACCTTTCATATGCTCCCCCCCCCCCCCCCCCCCCCCCAGTGCACAATTGAAAAGGGTTATACACATGCACTAATTGATAGTAGTGCCAAACCAATTCAAGATATTGCGCAGACAATGAAAGATGAAGATAACGAACAGTGATCAATTCGTGACCATGGGAATTCCAACAGACTGTTGGAAGACCTGATCACCAAAGACCACGAAAATACTGTTAACGAGTTACTCTAGCATATCTTTTATTTCAACTTCAGAGTACATGTGCGTGGAATCAGAGTGGTGTTTAACAAAGTAATTTTTTGGATGACTGATCACTAGATATGAATATTTCTGTTTTCCATTTTTGTTGCAGAAGTAACTGTCTATGATGTCAAAAAGTCGTCTTTAATTTATTGTGAGGAATGGTCGTGTAAAGTGTTGAAAAGGCATCTGTTTTGATGTTGTTGATTTGCTATTTCAAGTTTACTTAAAGATCTTGAGATTTATTTTTAGAATCCACATTTGATTTACATCAGTTCTGGTATATATACTCGCATAGTACGTTTGAAGTTTCTCCTGCACAGCTGTTAATATTTTCGTGAAGAACAAAGATAGGGGCTTGGTAGAGCACTTACTGGATCCAACAATGTATCTTTGTAAGGTTTTTTATTTAGATTAGGAATCCAGTCTAGGTACGGTAACTCATATTCATTCGACCCATTGACTAGGATATTAAATGTGTAATAATGAGCCTTACAAAGACAATGTTGTTACTAGCTTTGTCAGTTGGAACCAAAACATATTCCTCATGTAACTTATCTAATTCTTTTATCACTTCTGCTTTACTAAACACAGAAGGATAGATGTTGCGTACTCTTGTTTTGATGTGTCTAACAGGGGATTTTAATATTCCTATTTCCAGTTTGACCCTTGACCATGTACCCTCAAAATCAATAGGGGTCATCTACGCCTTAGGATGTACCTGTGTACCAAGTTTGATGTCTGTCAAACAAAGAGTTCTCAAGATATTGAGGGGACAGTAAATTCCTATGTATAGAGTAAATTGACCCTTGACATCTTGACCTGAAAAATAATAGGGATCCTCTTCTACTCATAACCAACCCACATATGAAATATCATTTTCATCAAGTGAATGGTGCTCAAGATATTGAACGGACAACATGTGGTCTACCGACCGACCGACAGGTGCAAACCAATATGCCCCTCTTCTTTGAAGGGGGCATAAAAATGAACCGACATCGGAAAGAGAACTCAGAATCCGAATTAGCAATGGCAAAGGAAAGGACTAGGTACATGTTCACATGGTGCCATTTTTGGCCTCACCCCAAAATAAAAATGGTAATCATGAAATTATGAAACTTTATCCCTATTCTGATACTCTTAAATTATTTTTTCAGAAAATCTAATTCAAACCATTATTTTGGGGCAAAAGACTCCTGGAAATAACATATCAAAATTCCATTTCGAAATGGCTGATATTAGCTAATAACATCTTCAAAAATATCAATTTAGTTATTTAATGCACATTTAAGAGGATCATACATGATACACACTGTAGTTGAAATATTGTATACAAGGCACTGAAATATGAATGAACTATTAAATAAACATAACTGCCCTAGAAGTGAAGAATTCTTTTCTACTGTCTGTCTATGGTAACTTTTCTACTGTCTGTCTATGGTCACTTTTCTACTGTCTGTCTACGGTAACGTTTCTACAGTCTGTCTATGGTAACTTTTCTACTGTCTGTCTATGGTAACTTTGCTACTGTCTGTCTACGGTAACGTTTCTACAGTCTGTCTATGGTAACTTCTCTACCGTCTGTCTACGGTAACTTTTCTACTGTGTGTCTATGGTAACTTTTTTACTGTGTGTCTGGTAACTTTTCTACTGTCTGCCTATGGTAACTTTTCTACTGTCTGTCTATGGTAACTTTTCTACAGTCTGTCTATGGTAACTTTTCTACTGTCTGCCTATGGTAACTTTTCTACTGTCTGTCTATGGTAACTTTTCTACTGCCCGTCTATGGTAACTTTTCTACTGTCCGTCTATGGTAACTTTTCTACTGTCTGTCTATGGTCACTTTTCTACAGTCTGTCTATGGTCACTTTTCTACTGTCTGCCTATGGTAACTTTTCTACTGTCTGTCTATGGTAACTTTTCTACTGTCTGTCTATGGTCACTTTTCTACTGTCTGTCTATGGTAACTTCTCTACTGTGTGTCTATGGTAACTTTTCTACTGTGTGTCTATGGTAACTTTTCTACTGTCTGTCTATGGTAACTTTTCTCCTGTGTGTCTATGGTAACTTTTTTACTGTGTGTCTATGGTAACTTTTTTACAGTCTGTCTATGGTCACTTTTCTACTGTGTGTCTATGGTAACTTTTCTACTGTCTGTCTATGGTCACTTTTCTACTGTGTGTCTATGGTAACTTTTCTACTGTGTGTCTATGGTAACTTTTTTACTGTGTGTCTGGTAACTTTTCTACTGTCTGTCTATGGTAACTTTTCTACAGTCTGTCTATGGTAACTTTTCTACAGTCTGTCTATGGTAACTTTTCTACTGTGTGTCTATGGTAACTTTTCTACTGTCTGTCTATGATAACTTTTCTATTGTCTGTCTATGGTAACTTTTCTACAGTCTGTCTATGGTAACTTTTCTACTGTCTGCCTATGGTAACCTTTCTACTGTCTGTCTATGGTAACTTCTCTACTGTCTGTCTATGGTCATTTTTCTACTGTCTGTCTATGGTAACGTTTCTACAGTCTGTCTATGATAAGTTTTCTACTGTCTGTCTATGGTAAGTTTTCTATTGTTTGTCTATGATAACTTTTCTACTGTGTGTCTATGGTAACGTTTCTACAGTCTGTCTATGGTAACTTCTCTACTGTGTGTCTATGGTAACTTTTCTACTGTCTGTCTA
This sequence comes from Ostrea edulis, assembly GCF_947568905.1. Taxonomy (NCBI): domain Eukaryota; kingdom Metazoa; phylum Mollusca; class Bivalvia; order Ostreida; family Ostreidae; genus Ostrea; species Ostrea edulis. The sequence continues at coordinate 39,424,228 of NC_079172.1, read as the reverse complement.
TGGTAACCTTTCTACTGTCTGTCTATGGTAACTTTTATCCTGTGTGTCTTTGGTAACTTTTCTGCTGTCTGTCCATGGTAACTTTTCTCCTGTGTGTCTATGGTAACTTTTCTACCGTGTGTCTATGGTAACCTTTCTACTGTATGTCTATGGTAACCTTTCTACTGTCTGTCTATGGTAACTTTTCTACAGTCTTTTTATGGTAACCTTTCTCCTGTGTGTCTATGGTAACTTTTCTCCTGTGTGTCTATGGTAACTTTTCTACAGTCTGTCTATGGTAACTTTTTTACTGTCTGTCTATGGTAACTTTTCTACAGTCTGTCTATGGTCACTTTTCTACAGTCTGTCTATGGTAACTTGTATACAGTCTGTCTATGGTAACTTTTCTACAGTGTGTCTATGGTAACTTTTCTACTGTGTGTCTATGGTGACTTTTCTATTGTGTGTCTATGGTAACGTTTCTATAGTCTGTCTATGGTAACTTTTCTACTGTGTGTCTATGTTAACTTTTCTACTGTGTGTCAATGGTGACTTTTCTATTGTGTGTCTATGGTAACGTTTCTACCGTCTGTCTATGGTAACTTTTCTACAGTCTGTCTATGGTAACTTTTCTACTGTGTGTCTATGGTAACTTTTCTACTGTGTGTCTATGGTGACTTTTCTATTGTGTGTCTATGGTAACGTTTCTACTGTCTGTCTATGATAATTTCTCTACTGTCTGTCTATGGTAACTTTTCTACTGTCTGTCTATTGTAACTTTTCTACTGTGTGTCTATGGTAACTTTTCTACAGTCTTTTAATGGTAACTTTTCTACTGTCTGTCTATGGTAACTTTTCTCCTGTGTGTCTATGGTAACTTTTCTACTGTCTGTCTATTGTAACTTTTCTACTGTCTGTCTATGGTAAATTTTCTATTGTCTGTTTATTGTAACTTTTCTACTGTCTGTCTATGGTAACTTTTCTCCTGTGTGTATATGGTAACTTTTCTTCTGTCTGTCTATGGTAACTTTTTTACTGTGTGTCTGGTAACTTTTCTACTGTCTGCCTATGGTAACCTTTCTACTGTCTGTCTATGGTAACTTTTCTACTGTCTGTCTATGGTAACTTTTCTACTGTCTGTCTATGGTAACTTTTCTCCTGTGTGTCTATGGTAACTTTTCTACTGTCTGTCTATGGTAACCTTTTTACTGTGTGTCTGGTAACTTTTCTACTGTCTGTCTATGGTAACTTTTCTACTGTCTGTCTATGGTCACTTTTCTACAGTGTGTCTATGGTAACTTTTCTACAGTCTTTTTATGGTAACTTTTCTCCTGTGTGTCTATGGTAACTTTTCTCCTGTGTGTCTATGGTAAATTTTCTATTGTCTGATTATTGTAACTTTTCTACTGTCTGTCTATGGTAACCTTTTTACTGTGTGTCTGGTAACTTTTCTACTGTCTGTCTATGGTAACTTTTCTACTGTCTGTCTATGGTCACTTTTCTACAGTGTGTCTATGGTAACTTTTCTACAGTCTTTTTATGGTAACTTTTCTCCTGTGTGTCTATGGTAACTTTTCTCCTGTGTGTCTATGGTAAATTTTCTATTGTCTGATTATGGTAACTTTTCTACTGTCTGTCTATGGTAACTTTTCTCCTGTGTGTATATGGTAACTTTTCTTCTGTCTGTCTATGGTAACCTTTTTACTGTGTGTCTGGTAACTTTTCTACAGTCTGTCTATGGTCACTTTTCTACTGTCTGTCTATGGTAACTTTTCTCCTGTGTGTATATGGTAACTTTTCTTCTGTCTGTCTATGGTAACCTTTTTACTGTGTGTCTGGTAACTTTTCTACAGTCTGTCTATGGTCACTTTTCTACTGTCTGTCTATGGTAACTTTTTTACTGTGTGTCTGGTAACTTTTCTACTGTCTGTCTATGGTCACTTTTCTACTGTCTGTCTATGGTAACTTTTCTACAGTCTGTCTATGGTAACTTTTCTCCTGTCTGTCTATGGTAACTTTTTTACTGTCTGTCTATGGTCACTTTTCTACTGTCTGTCTATGGTAACTTTTCTACTGTCTGTCTATGGTAACTTTTCTACTGTCTGTCTATGGTCTCTTCACCCTACGAGGGTTATCATGGTTATGCTTCTATCCAGTGCCCAGGCCCTGTCTGTCAGACGACGTGTAACCAGCTACCTGACCTCGAATAACCCAGCAGGGTTCTAGACTGTGTAACATTGGATTCCACTTGACCTATTTTCTATCTCATAACGTCCATAACTAGATATTTAAACGAGCCTTTGTTCATAATCGTCTTTACTGGGATTTTTTCAGTGGTCTGTTCATCTTTTGAGACGTTTTTGATAGAATGTCAATTATTTCAAAGACGATATCAGCAACATATTCGCCATTGACGAATCTGTTTCCATCTATGTCTTTTGTTGCCGACACTGTTCGTGCTGTTTTGCTGGAATTTTTTGTTTTGTTTTATTCACCATGCTTTATACACACCGTCAACTGACGACGGGTAAGCAGGTACACAGGGATACAGCTTGAGTGTGTGAACTCGAAATCACAAAGGAGCTTCGATATAAAATGCAGATCACAATATTCCTTATACAAAACATCCCTTGTAGAGTTGATCCTTCACGAACGCTTAGATATAAACCCTTTAATTCTTTGAACCCGTCCAAGTAATGAATCCCGGTTTTAGCGAAGTCTCCTTTGTTCTTTGTAACGCAACCATATCACAGAAACAGTACGTTCAATTTAAAATTTTAAATATCCCTCCATTATATTTTTCAACGAAATAACGATTTTAAACAATCAGTTATGCATATAGTGCCTCATGAAGTCAATAAATTTGCATTTTTTACAATACAACGTATCATTGGGTCAAACGCTGTCTAACGTGGGGATCCGGGTCAGAATAGGTCCTCAGTACCCCTTGCTTGTCGTACAAGGCGACTAAATGGGGGTGGTCCTTCGGATCAGACCTCAAAAACCGAGGTCCCGTGTCACAGCAGGTGTGGCACGATAAAGATCCCTCCCTACTCACAGGCCATAAGCGCCGAGCATAGGCCGAAATTTTGCAGCCCTTCACTGGCAGGGGTGACGTCTCCATATGAGTGAAATATTCTCGAGAGGGACGTTAAACTATATTCAATCAATCAATCTTTAAACTATAATAGTTTACCTGAACATGTCATGACTGGTGATGTTGATATAGTTGAAAATCCTAAATACAGAGAACCTCGGTCTTTCAATTGGCGACAAAACTTAATATCTTATAATTTGCTGAGTTGTGGTCCTTGGATTTAGAAAATTAATGCAATTAATAAGTTTTGTGCACTTTTCGCCATGCATGCAGATCGTTATTCGTCCCCTACCGGCGGAACCGAAGCGGACTTTCGGTTTGTACTTCGTCCGTCTGTCTGTCAGTCCGGCAAATAAGTTTTTGTCATGCGTGCAGATATTCATTTGATATTTGGTACACCGCTTTACCATGATGATTTATAGATCAAATTCGAATTTTGTTCCGGTCCGATTCTTTCTTTCTTTCTTTTTTGCCGAGTTATGGCCTTTGGATATATAAAACATTTGCACCCAGAGATATTTTGATATATTTTTAGATTGACTTTTTAACCAATCATACACGAAGTTTGCATTCTGATCTCGTCAGAAGATTTTTTCTGTCGGTAGGGGACTATATATTGCCATGCAATACTATCAGAATGCTTGTTCGCCTTATAAGAAGCTGTATCTAGACGATATGAAAACTAACACTGTAAGCCATATTACTTTGTATTTACCTGACTGCTAGCCCTTTACGATATTCACCAACATCAAGTTTAG